>NC_046158.1:142451973-142514078 GCF_011064425.1 Rattus rattus | reverse complement strand
TTTTATGCCTGAATTTTGTTTTTATATTAATTTGCATTACCATGTGAAAACCATTCTTGCAAATCTACATCATCTTCCTCAATGCTAAACAACTTTAGGTTTGATTATGAGATTATAAGAAGTCTTCAACCACAACAGAGATCTGAGAATCACAAAAACATAGCTTACAATACTTAAGTTGCAGAGACAACTGATTACCTGCACGGCCCCTTCTCCTCAAAATGTTGGAGCATCTGCTTTCAGCCTTCTGGCCACGATCTTCTGACAGACTATAAATAACACAGGAATTCTTATGAAGGACTAGAATTTTCTGTCTTGACCGAGCTACGCTTTTGACTATTCTGTCCCTTGTGTCCTTTCCTGGATGCTATTTTTATCTGTAAATGAATTAGGATAATTCTTGCCCAGTGGCTATCATGCCAAAAGTGGAGTAACTCTATATACAGATTGTGATGCTCAATATCCTCTGTGAACCATGATAGGGTTTTCTTTCCAGGTGCTGATATGACTGACAGTCAAAATTCTTATAATGCTGAAATGATTACTAATGCCAGATTCTGGTGATTGCTGACATTTTTCAGGACAATCTATTGATGAATTATACCTGAATTGTTAATTCTTGTCTACTCTTAGCTATTTCTATTTGAATAATATGGAAAACAATTTATCATAACTAAATCAGAATCTAATATAATCATTATTTTATTATTTGGCCCTAAATAGGATAAATTAAAGATTTTAAACAGTTTATAATAGCATGTATAGAAGGACTGAATCAGAAGCTTATGTTCTTAAATGACTTGTACAGTGCTAATGTAAGAGTAATAATGACTAATTTCAAATGTTTAACAAGATATATATATATATGTATATATATATATATATATATATATATATATATATATATACTAAGGAACACCTTAAAATTGTATCAATACATAAATTCTGTACCAATGCAAAAAAGTGTAATTCAAATTTGCAACAGATACATAGGTTCCCATCCCTATATGTTTATGGGTATACAATATTCTGTTCAATATATTTAGTAACCTCCTTACCATTTATTTTCTCCTGTTTAAAACAACACCATTTAAAATTACCAGAATTAGAATAGCATCTCAGCATAACTCATAAAACCAATAAACAGACACCCAAAATATGAGATCAGATGATGATTCTCCACAAAATCTTCCTGCTACATTGAAGCAATGGACTTTTTAAAGAGCAGGGATGGTGTAGGAAAATTACAAAAAAAAATATTGGTTACAATTAAGAAAGCTAGCTTATTTATTTGTTTTTCAGTCTCTGCATGCTTGGAAGACTCAGGGTTGAACTGACATTCTGCAATGTGACTAAAAAGTTGATGAACTGAGTACATTGTGAGTTAGCAGAAATATCTGAAATTCTTCTCGATGCAAGTCTCTGGAAACAGCATCACAAGGCAGGTAGCTGAAATAGCAGGTCATCTCATCTTCCGTGCAAATGATTCTTATCAAAGCAGAACAGTTTGCAATATATGAATCTTACAACTAAGATTTTAGTACTATTAAGATCTTTGTATGCATTGTGCAAGGTGCACAGATCAGGTTAGATGAAATGTTGGTCCTCGTTTGAGAAGTTGAAGACCAACTATCCATTTATGAGTTAATTTGATCAACAATCAATTGTAATAAATCTTCATTCATGCCATGTGAAAAATTTCACTAATATTCTTAACTGTTCCATAATCAACAGCATATATAGTTTTAGCTGAAATAACATTTTTATGTCTAGACCAGTTACAGGGCTGTTCCCATGTGGAGCAATCAGGTAATCAGGTTTTCTGTACTGTTTGATTTTCTCAAATGTTTCTTTTCTGTAGCCAAGATCTTAATGGGGTTTTCCACAGTCATACCTGATCTCCTTGTTCCAGTAACCCAAAATAATCAATTGTGAAGATTGATTCAATTAGCAGCTTTCTTTCTCTTCAGCCTTGACTTCTTTCCTGAGGATTTTTAATATAATAACCAAACTTATAACCACACATTTTGATAAAGAATTCAAAACAAACAAAACAATCTAAGAAATTGGTTTTTTTTTCCTTGGAGACAAAGTTCCTCCCCTATTTCCTGCCATGTTCCTACATGAGAAAAAGGCCTAAGTTTATAGTATTTGTCTGGCATAAGGTTACTTTGCCTACGGCCTGCTCTTCATGCACATTTTGAGACAAAAATACTCTGTGTATTTATCTATGTATACATAATCCTCCATTCAATGGAACTTAATATTTCTATAAATATGGTTATGTATATCTGTACATCTATATTTATATTAATTTTTCATACCTAGCCAACAATTCCAGCATTCGTCTGTAGCTCTCCTTCAAAGATCGCAAGGGCCTTCCCTGGCATAGGCTTTCTCAGATTTTTTTTAAAGGATTTTTCCATTCATTCTCCATTGTGTGGTGATTAATTCAACTTAGTATTGTTTGTTGAGATAAGGTTTCTTTCTATATTTTTCCCTTTGTTTCCTATGTTTGAGATCAATGGCCTGGGTTATTTTATTCCATGTATAATTTAAAATATTTAAACAATCACCACTATATATCTTTTATCCTTAAAAGCAATAAAATAAATATCGTCTATCTCTGTCCTTTGCTTATCTGATAATAACAGGCAGGAATTCTCTACCACCTGCCTCGGTCTCTGCCTTCTGAGCAACCTGTCTCTTAGTACAACAGGGGCTACCAGCACTTCTGAGCTTAAATACTTCGAGTTTGACAGAAATTTTTCATAAGGGCCCATGGTAAACCCCTCCCACCCAGCTTGCCTGTGTCAGCTTGGGGTACTTTGCTGTGTCCCAGCTCATGCCATGAACCCCAGAATTATGCAAAAGTTTCACCACACCTTTTGTTGTAGTTCTGAACCTGCACAGTTTCTTAACAAACCATGTGGCTCAGGCAAAATGAGTGACTCTGTTAACAATCCAATTTTCCCCAGGAAATTAGGGAATCTCACATCCTGGCCTGTGTTTTCCACTTGGGAATCTCCCATTAATTTTTAATACTAAAATCAAACCTACAGGTGAGACACATTGTGCTGAGGTAGTTGGTTACTCTGCTCTACAACTGGACACCACCTGACCGAGTTCCTGGCTGCTCTAGAAAATGCTGTGGATTCTAAAATGAAAGAGACACACACACATACAGACACACAGATACACAGACACACACAGCTTTATTTAATATGCCTAAATCTGCTTAGTGGTTGGGCCACTCTCAAATTTCCATATTGCTAATGCCTCCCTTGTGAAAGCTCTGAATTATTACTTACTAATATCTATATCCAATCTTTGGTAGCCAGAACGAATCTGGGGAGACATCACTGGAGCCCCTCTTCTGTGACACTTACATGGAGGGTCCTCTGTCTTTCTCAACTGTCAAGGCTGCATCCAATTCTTTTCCTGGTATGGTGATTTTCTTTTGTCCCTTCGTCCCTAAATTCAAAATTGATTCCTCTGTCTTTGACTAGACCTTGGCCTCTGGCAATGTTAACAATTAGAACTGGCTGATGGTAGGGAATCTCATTGTCTCAAATGCAGGATTTAGCACAAGGGTACATTAGAACTGAAAAGTTCTCAGGGAGAACTTTCCCTCAGGATGGAGACCCTCTAACTCAACGACCAGACCGAGACCACAAGATGTAATCAGCAAGAGGATTTGGTTTATTGTCGGGATACACAGGCATAGGCACCTGTGGGCGCTTCAGTCACTGGGGGACTGGTGCGCCCCCCAAACCAAGGATGGGCTTTTTATGGGATTCTGGGGAGCAGAAGCAAGCATACAGAACAGATGCATGGTTACAGGGATATAATTGGTGGATTCTAATGTAGCAAGGGTTTAGCCCGGGGCAGAAGTTCCTAGCTACCTTCCTGAAACATAGCAGCTGACTCGGCCCCCCCCACCAGGGTGTGGGACCTCTCCGGGGCTTTTCTCATTGTCAGGCGCCAACCGCAGTCAGCCTGTTGCCATGCCTTCAACCATACACATCTTGCTTGGCAGCTGCTGTGTACTCAGTGTTCTAACCTTTCCCTGAACCAGTCATCTTAAGTACAGCCTTGCAAATGGCATTACTGCTGCTAAGCTGGGGTCTTTCATTCCCCCATTTTTCTTTTAGACTTGAGTAAAAATCCTTTACTCAAATCAATTCTAAGAAATCTCTTCCTGTTGTCTTACCCTCTGGTATTGTTGGGTGAGAAACAAGCGTCTGAATGACTGAGAGAGTCTGTTCTTTATGAACTGCATCAATCTGTTTAGAATGTAGGGGCCAAAGAGGAGGATTAGGAGGAGGATGATTAAGGGTCCCATCAAGGTGGACACCAGGGTAGCAAACCAAGGGGATCTATTAAACCAGCTCTCGAACCATCCCTGATGCGCTTCTCTGTCTGCCTTTTGTCTAACCTTTCTCTAAGTTTATTCATGGAGTCTTTAATTACTCTTGAATGGCAGTTCTGAATTCTCTATAAGCCTTGTATTGTAACAGCAGATGTCCTTGTGCTGCCCTTGTAGCACCTAGATAGTCTTAGCCCTAAGTAATTTTTAACTCCTTTTTTGTGTCTTACTAAGTCTTTAGCATCAGGATTTTAATCTGGACACTATCTAAACCTATATACCAAGGTCATGACCAGCTTTTAGAACTTCTAAACTTATACAGATTGTGATCCCCGAGGCACAGTCCCAAGAAGTGTTAGGAGTACTAGCATATACAATGTTATATCATTTGTAATGGAAATCAAGCCTATCTCACACCTATCTTGATAGAACCCAGGACAAACATGACTGAATTTCCCTCTAGGTCCCAGCTCTCAGCCCCAACAGCTAGTACACGGCTGGTGAGGGCTGAGAATTGACAGCTGTCAGGGTGGTCAGCAGCACCAGGTACAGTCCTTTCCAGCGAGGCTCGAATGTCTGGGCTCAGTGTAGCTGCAGTCTCCGACCTGGAACTCAGGGTCTCCGGGGCATAGGCTGCCGTCAGCTGTGAGCAGATTTCTTTCTGTATCACTTGTAGGTCTTTTAGCCTGGCACACAAATCATTATTACTATGGCACTATGACATGTTGGTTTAGTAACATCGTCTAATACAGTCAGGGGAGCTGAGGCCCCATAAAGATCTCAAAGGGGTAAGGCTGAATCTGAAGGGTATTTCTTGCTCTGAAGAGAGCAAGAGGGAAGGAGTATCACCCAGTCTGTGCCAGTCTCCATGGTCAATTTGGTCAGGGTCTCTTTTAGAGTTTTATTTATTTACTCTACCTGTCCTGAACTTTGAGGTCTGTAAATATAATGTAATTTCTAATCGACCTCTAAATACTTGGCCACACCCTGGCTTACCTTGGCAACGAAAGTAGGGCTGTTGTCTGACCAGATTACCTTGGGCATTCTAAATCGGGGGACGATTTCTTCCAGTATCTTCTTGATGATTGTAGAGGCCGTCTCTCGTTTGGTGAGGAGCCCTGTTTGCTTGTTAAGCATTTACTTATAACATTTTATATTCTAAGTGAGGCCATCCCTTAGTCCAATCTCAGTTCCCAGTGGCTGTCTCTTGTAGGCCTGTAACCAGGATAGGCTCCTGTATAGCCATTTCCTGAGCCACTTTATCTGCTTTGTTACTGCCCCATGTCACTGAATCTCTTCTCTCCTGTTTTCCTGGGCAATGAATAGTACTCACAGTTGTTGGCTTCACCAGGGCATCCAAGAGATGGCAAAGGCATCTGCAGTGCTGATGTGCTGGGGGCGTAGAAGTTCAGCCATCCCAGATGACATCGTTTTGTCCACCATGGCAGTACCCACTTATCTCTGACTTTCATTCATGAAGAGAACTGTTTCTGTCTGTGACAAGGTCCTCGGCTTTCAGCAGCGGTCAATCAGCCAGTTGCAGAGGTCTTTTTTCCACCCATGGGCTTCTGCCAGTGTTTGACACTCGTGCTGTGGTGGCTCCAGGTCCGGACTGGGCAGCAAGGTGACCAGATTGTCCCCACCCGGTGGAGAATCTAGTCCATGGCAGCTGACCAGTGGTCCCATCTTTTGGGACACTCTATTCAAAGGCAAACATCAGCCACTCTATCACAATTTAAGTCCTGGATTGGGTGAAAATTGTTAGTGCCCGGCTGGCAGGAACAGTGTATTCCAGGCAGAATGGCACTAAGCCACACATCTCCCAGCATCAGGTACTGATACACTGAGACAGGTCTTAAGCTCCACATACACAGTCTCACCCAGATATGCATATACATGGCCTCACCCAGCCATCTCAGCCCACACAAGCCATTTTGGAGAGCAAATTTCTCATGAGCAAGGGATAGGGATGACTATGAACTAGTGGGTTACCCAGCCCACGCCAAGGTCCACTGTTCTTCGGGCAGTCCATAAGTATTGTTCGTTGCCAGTAGCCCTTTGCACTCAAGGTCTTTGGATATTGGCCCACTGGGGGGCATAGGAGCACAGAGCATTGTATCCACACTTCCCTTCTATCTCTGTACATAGCCAGCACTCTAGGACCAAGAAGCTCTCCAGTGGCCCCTCTTGTTCTTTCTTGGGCAGCCCCTGACCCAGTGTCCTTTTTCTTTGCATTAGGCACACTGATCTTTAGCCAGGAATTCTCTTCTGTTGCCAGGTACTATCTTCCTAGGTTCTCTAACTACTGTGGCCAGTATATGTTCTTCTCTCGTCTTTTATCTCTCTTTAGCTCTCTAACTTTTTCTTCAGCAACTTAGCTTAACTCTTTATATCCTTTTTTTATCTTAGCCAGGTTGGTGGGGCATTTTTCAGCCCCTCAGAGACCCACCCTTGGAGCCTGGCAGCAGACCTGGAGCACTCCCTACCTTCAGGCGTCTGAAGAGAGCAGGCAGAAGTGAGGGCCTTCTATCCGTGTCTGGAACCTTCTTTCTGGCTTCCAGTAGGATTCTGTCTTTCCTCAGTGGTAAAGAAGACCTGTAGATACTAAGCAGCTGACAAAAGAATTGTAACCAGTTTACCTGGGACTTTCAGGACCTTAGTAGCAGCCCTTTACCAAAGTGTCTCAGTGGGCTAAAGGCCCATGGAAAAGAAAACATTAATCCTGACCTTGGCCACAGCCAAAGCCTGAATTTTAAATTCTGACTGGCAAAACAAAACAAAGTTCTTCACAGTTTGTTGTAGATTCTTTTTGAAACTATTTTAGGGGCTTCTCTGCCCCCAAACCTGGGACATTTCCACCACAGGGGCAGGAACTGGCTGCTGTGGGGATAGGATCAAAGGCACTCTCCATGTTAATGATGACCAGTGAGAAAAGTAATTTAATGTTGGAGACTGACTCCTCTCTCAGAATAGGGCCAGCAGATAAGGCAGGCTCCTTAAAGAACTTCTCCTAATGAGCACCCTCTTTCTGTGAGCAAATGTCAGAAATTTCTTTCTTGTTTTTTTTATAGTCCTCTCTCACCTCGCTCTCAGCCTTTTTAGATAATTCTTCCCGTAGCATTTCTAACACCGCCTGTCCCTTTTTTTTTATAGCCTGTTGACAGCATTTCTGATCTTTTGGGCAGCTATGCACTAAGTGCCATACCGGCTGAAACTCCTCCTTTAAGATTCCTTGTTCCCAAGAAAAATTTGAATCTTTTCTCAGCTTATCTCAGCTGTCCACCGTTGAGATTCCCAGAGATGCAAAACCAAGGTGTAGCAATTCACTAAGAAATCTCTCTGTAGTGTTTCTTTTTATCCTAAGCCTTTTTCTTTTAAGCAGCTCCTGAAGAGCCAGAAAAATTGGGTGAGACTTGAGAAGTCCCCATCCTCGCTGCAGCAGCTCCACAGCTAGTTTCGCTCCCCACTACTGTGTGCTGTGAGCACAAGCACAGATAAAACACTATGTTTTAAAATTAACGTTGGCTGTCAACCAACACACCGCCACTAGAGCGGGATCCATAAAATTAAGTTTTCTATTCACTATATTTGTTTAATAGCCAGCGGCCTAATCTGGGGAACTTTTTTTATGAGCGGTTTCTTCCTCAAGGTTTTTGTTAATGTCTGTTTACACAACTGTTAACAGCAGCTAGGCTGATCAAGGGGAGTAAAGGGAGGGCCTCTCCTTGGGGAGGTCAAGAGAGAAAGACAAAACTCCTGGTGGAAAAACAATTTCTCTCAAGCAAATTATTTTTAACTTTTAACTTAAGCACCAGGAGGACCAAGTAAAACTCTTTGACGAACAAAGCAAACAGTTTCATGATTTCAACACAGTCGTCCGTCCAAGATTTTAAACACGAAACAAAAGTCAAAAAGACACTAACAGACACCAACACGTCCAGAAAACCACAGTCAGGTCACAAAGAAGACAAACAATTTCAACAGTCAAACAAGTAACAAACAGACGCGCCTCGAGGCTTTGGTACCAAACTGAAAGCAAAAAGTCAGATGGAGGTGGCAAAGGTCCGGGGCCCTCTGAAAGCCAAAAATACAGACAGAGGTGCCGTAAGTCCGGATCCTCCTCCTCTAACCAGAGTCCCAGATTGAGCCCCAAAAGTCGGGGCTCCTAACCCCTTGGAACGCATCTTCCAGGGCTGCGGGCGAAGTCCGAGGCTTCGTCAGCTCCTTCTTCCCTCCTCCCAATTCCAAACAACCTGGCTGAGCGCTCACAGAACAGACAGAATAGGGCAGAACGAGAAAGAATCAGACAGACTCCGGCCGGCTTACCTCCCAGTGGGTGGTCGGTGGTCCCTGGGTAGAGGATCTCCTTTCCCGGCCAATGCACCAAATGAAAAGTTCTCAGGGAGAACTTTCCCTCAGGATGGAGACCCTCTAACTCAACGACCAGACCGAGACCACAAGATGTAATCAGCAAGAGGATTTGGTTTATTGTCGGGATACACAGGCATAGGCACCTGTGGGCGCTTCAGTCACTCGGGGGACTGGTGCGCCCCACGGAACCAAGGATGGGCTTTTTATAGGATTCTGGGGAGCAGAAGCAAGCATACAGAAGCAGATGCATGGTTACAGGGATATAATTGGTGGATTCTAATGTGGCAAGGGTTTAGCCCGGGGGCAAGTTCCCTAGCTACCTTCCTGAAACATAACGGCTGACTCGGCCCCCCACCAGGGTGTGGGACCTCTCCCGGGGCTTTTCTCATTGTCAGGCGCTCAACCGCAGTCGTCCTGTTGCCATGCCTTCAACCATACACATCTTGCTTGGCAGCTGCTGTGTACTCAGTGTTCTAACCTTTCCCTGAACCAGTCATCTTAAGTACAGCCTTGCAAAATGGCATTACTGCTGCTAAGCTGGGGTCTTTCAGAACCAATCAACAACAATTGAAAGAAGGAAAAAAAAAAGCACAAGACCTACCTATTAAATTCTCATTCTCACCCCCCATTTAATCATATGGTGAAACTACCTTTAAGTTCCCAGGCAGAGGGCAGTTGTGGACTACGATTGGTGGACAGCCTTCACTTACTTATCTTTTATTTTTTGAAAACATAATGACTGTCTCCAAAAATGCCCTCTGCCATTCATATTATGTTCCTCAATACATATCATGTTTCCTTAACACCAAAGTACAAATAAATATCATCGATTAAAATGTAACACCCATATCCTAAAACAGTTGATGCTGACAACTATATGAGCACCTACCCCTCAATCCTGCTTGGTGATAAAATGAACATGGCACAGATGTTTCTGTTTCCTCCTAGTTTTTTTTGTTTTGTTTTGTTTTTTTATTGTTTAAACTTTTTACAGTCCTGACTTAGCCCCTTCCGGGTCACCCTTTGCCTGTTACACATCCCACTCCTCCTCCCCCCATCTTCAAGAAGATGTCCCCATCTTACCTTCCCACTTTCTGTGGCCCAAAGACTCTTGGGCATTAGGTTTATGTCAGAGCCTCTTGGGTCCCCTGCAGTGTTTCACCCCCCTTGTCAGACCCTTCGGGTTCCGAAGCCTTTTGTTCCTAACAAAGGAGCAGTCTGGCCCAATAGTGACACACCTGGGCAATGGTCAATTCCTTCCTGCCTTTTGTCTTCCCAGTCTTTTGTTTTTGAGGTTTAGGCTGGTCTTCCTGGATTTCTCTCTAGTAAATTCAGGGCAGTATTCGGTCTTTTGTTACTGAAGTCTAGAGCCAGGGCTTCCCACAGTGCTTCCCAGATTTTTCCACAGGGTCAACTTGGGGTATATATTCAGTGAATAAAGCTACAGGAGCCCCTTCCTTTTCTTGCTTAACACGAATAACCTGTGTGTGTATGTGTGTGTGTGTGTGTGTGTGTGTGTGTGTGTGTGTGTGTGTGTGTGTTCTTTAATCCTGCAGGCTTAAGCCCTATTCTCGGTGCTGTGTCGGTGTGGGCATTGACAGGTTTATCTTCTCTGAATGAGTCCAGACACAAATGTCCTCCACTGCTTATGTTGGGGGGCTCCTATCATCTTGTGTATGCTGCCTGGTTGGTTGCTCAGTGTCTGAGACATTCCAGGTATCCAGGTTAATTGACAGTGCTGGTGTTCCTATAGGATCACTCTTCAGGTTATGCCATGTTTTTCCTAATTCAACCACAAGGTTCACCAGATTTTACCCGTTGGTTGGGTGAAAATCTCACTCTTATAACTGCTTGTTGGGTCTTTCAGAAGGCAGGCATAATAGGCCCCTGTTTGTAAGCCTACCATAGGCTGAATAATAGTGTCAGACTGTGGTGCCTACCACTGAGCTGGAACACAATTTGGAACTCCTTTTGCTCAGACACTTCTCCATTTTTGTTCTTTCAGACAGGGACAATGCTGGCTCAGAGTTTTTGATTGTGGGATGGCAGCTCTATAACATTCTGGCACACAGTGGGTAGGCAGGTGTTCACTTGTCACAGTTTTGTCTTGAAAGAGCGTACCCCTAAATGGGGAGCCGTGTCTCTCGCTCCGATCGCGGGATGAGGTGCCCCCAGGAATCACGAGTAGCCGGTCTTGATGTAACAGCAAGAGGTAGCTTTATTAGCGGGATCCTGGGTCAATACGTGTCCCACACAGGAGACAGAGGACTCAACCCCGAGCCTCCAAACTTGGGGGTTTATATAGGGGAGGTTAGGGGCATTCTCGAGGTTACACATGATTGGCCAATTCAAATGGTGCACAGTTACTTTCGGCGCGAAATTACATCAGCAAGGAGTACGTGCTATCTAGCAGCCCAGCAGCGCGGGCAGGGGGGCTTATCTCACTCAGGGGGGTGAAGGAAGGGGAGGGGGTGGCTACAGATGGCTGATAGCTGGTTTGGCAAGTCCTATCTCTGGCCTTGCTCTCCCTCAGGTACGTCCGGCCCTGCACATCCGGACTCGGACAATGAGTAACCTTTATGAAACTCTAATTCTACAGTCTCTGAGTTCATTTTCTGTTGATGGTCCAGGAGCAGCTTTATTACAACAAATTCCTGTCATTTTCATCACCTGAGTTTAAGTTGTGTTGGATTTGAGAGGAGTTCATTTCACAAAGTCTTTAACACATTGTTTATACTCTTATCTTTACAGTATGATTACTTTCATCATGATAAAGACTGTAGAAATGTGCAAAGCCTTTACCATGTTCAATCCCTTCATAGGGTTTGTTTTTCGTATGATTATGTATGAATATTGAAAAACTTTACCATACTAAATACATTCACATAGTTTCTTTCCAGTACGAATTGTTTCACGATGATGAAGACTATAGAAATATGTGAAGGCTTCACCATATTAAATGAATTCACAGGATTTTATTAAATACACGCACAGGATTTCTCTACACTATGTTTATTTTGTTCCACTGAATACGACTGAAATGCAAAGGCTTTACCACATTGCTTACATTCATAGAGTTTTTCACCTGTTTGTCTTCTGCTATGTGTTTGAACATTGATTGCCGTGAACCAAGGCTTCATCTCATTGATTATATTCATAGGGTTTCTCTTGATTATGTCTTCTTTTATTTACTTGGATAGTAGTGACTTGCAAAAGGTTTACCACATTTCTTATATTCAGTCTTTCTCTGCAGTGTGTATTATTTAACGTGCTGTGAGTTGACTGTTTTGTGCAAAGACTTAAGCATTGTTACAGTCACAGCACTTCTCTCTTGTACATATTCTTTTATGGATTTGAAGATGATTGTTATGTAAAACGGCTTCAGAACATTGATGCAATTCATAGATTTTCCCTCTGGTATGTGTTTGTTTATGTATTTGGAGGCAATTGCTTTGTAAAATGGTTTAAAAACACATTAGTTACATTCAAAAAGCTTCTTTATTGTTTGTATACTTTTAAGATTTTAGAGAACACTGCTTTGTGAAAAAGCTTTACCCCTCTGATTACAGTCAAAGTGTTGCTCTCCTGTATTATTTCTTTTATGATTTTGGAAAGCACTGCTTTGTGCAAAGGCTTTGCCACATTGGTTACATCATATGGTTTCTCTCCTATATGATTCTTTTATGTATTTGGAGATGATTGCTTTGTGCAAAGACTTTGCCACATTGGTTACATTCATAGGGTTTCTGTCCTGTATGTGTTCTTATATGTCTTTGGAGATGACTTCCTTGCGCAAATGCTTTACAACATTGGTTTCAGTCATAGGGTTTCTCTCCTGTATGGATTCTTTTATGTTTTTGGAGATCAGCGCTTCATACAACGGCTTTACAGCAGTCGTTACATTCATAAGGTTTATCTCCATTATATGTTCTTTTATGTATTCTGAGCCCACTATTTTTTGCAATACCTTTACCACATTGGTTACATTCATAAAGTTGCTCTCTCATGTCTCTTCTTTTATGATTTTGAAGAGCACTGCTTCTTACAAAGGTTTTACAACTTTGAATACATTCATAATGTTTTTCTCCAGTATGTATTCTTTTATGTTTTTTGAGACTACTCCTTTATGCAAAAACTTTACCACACTGGTTACATTCATAGGGTTTCTCTCCAGTATGCTTTTGGGTATGATTCTGATATACAAAGGCTTTACCAAATTGAATAAAATCAGAGGGTTGCTTTCCAGTAAAACTCCTTTCATGCCTGCAAATACAAGTGAAACATGTAAATGTTTTTCTCACATTGATTATATTCATGAACCATTTTATATCTAAGAATTCGTTTCACATTTGGTTTAATTGTAAAGGGCAGTATGATTTTAACATAATATCAGTTTGTTTACATTCAAAGGTATCCCTTTCATTATGGGTTTCATGGAATGTTTGAAGAAACATGGACAAGGAAGAACATGGATTATACAACTCACATATATCCAATCATTTTTCTATAAGCGATTTTTCACACATTTGAAGAGAACACAATGAACTCACAGCTTTTCCAGTCTGACTGCAAAGATGAATTTTGCTATCATGTGATGAATACTACATTTGGAACATGAACCAATGCAAACAAAAATTTTCTACTACCCTAGTCCTCATAAAGAGATCCAGTGTTTTGAATTTCTTAGTGTCCCACTAATGGAAAAAAACTAATTATTTATAAACTTATACCCCATTAAGAAACTCTACTCAAAGTGGGTTTTCTTGTGCATCTTCTAATTGTTTTGTAAATGAGAGAGGTATGTTGCTTCTTTCACTATCCCTGTGCTCACATGGCTTATATATAGGGACATATGACATCCAAGTAAAAAAAAGAATAAGAACTTAAAGAGTTCCACATTTCATTCACGCAGTTTGAACGCTTTTCCTCATAGAGATGTGGTACAGGGATTAAGGTTTCTCCACAAAACCATTCTTGAATCTCATAAACTCACCATCTCACTAAATTTAGGAGTATTATTACAAGAATATGGTTAACCACAGATTTACTATTGATTATTTCCTTGTTACAAGGTTGCAGACATATACGTATGACCTAATCAATGTGTTTCTGTTTTGCAGTAGCTCAGAGGTGTGAGATTGAACCAACTGAAAACTCTATACTATTGTTCGGCTGTGATTGATTCCAATGGTGACATATCTGTTAAGCCATTGTTTCTGTGTCTTCCTAATTAAGAAGTGCCTTGCAAACACAAATTAGATACCTGACATTGGTGTACATGGTTTGTGAGAGTTAGTAATCATCCTTAACTTAACACAGTGCGTATTTTACCCTGTTGCTTTTCTTTAATACTTGCAGGACCTATTAAACTTTCTCAGGAGTCTCTTTCTTATAAGCTTGCACATGAAAATTACCTTCCATGTCTTCTAGAACTTTTAAAATATTCTTCAGCATTACAATCTTACCAAATGTTGCCTAATATATGGTACCAGAGAAAGTATGTTACATTATTGGAAATTAGGTACCATTTAAGTTACAACCTTTAGTGAACTTTAGAACAATGACTGATTTATTCACCCCATTCTTCCTCATTTTGAACTGAAATTACAAAAACAAATAACAATGAGGAAACCAACTGTGCCTACATTTTACAATCGGAAAAGTAAATTCATTTCATTACCTATAGCTGTGAGATTCCTAAGGGTTTCCAACATCACACCTTGGTAGAGACACTTCTGAGAAGGATCCAGCCAGCAATGCCCATTCTTCCTCAGTGAAGTTCACATGCACAACATCATAGGTCATTACATCCTAAAAGACCCAATACATGTGTACATAACAAAGCATGATACCTCCTTTCAGTCTCCATCAGTTCCCAGAGATGGGACTGTCCCAAAACCATCCATACCCAAAACCTACCTGCAGAGGTTGTCTGTCAGAAGCATTCTTACCCCTAAACCCATAGGTGAGACCCCACTTTCTTTCCACTGACTGTCCAAAGGGAGACCCAGTAGGAGTGCACAGGACACAGGAACTGTAGTGCAGACTGGGATAGGGCCCTTCTTCTCTTCATCTGCTCCCAGAGCTGGGGCTGTCTCATGGATCTCCATACCAAAAATCTGTTCACAGTGTGGTGGTCTTCTAGGAGTGCTCTTACTCTGAGGCACATGGATAATACCCCACTTTTGCCCCACAGATTGTCCTAGGACAGACATTTTGGGAAAATGCAAGGCACTGGAGATGAAGGGCAGCCTGGGAGAAGACCCATATGGTGTCCATGTTTGCCCAGCACTAAGGCTGTCTCATAGCCCTCCTTACCCAAAAGAAGCCTGAAAAGTACTGGTATGCCATGAATGATCTCATTCCTAAGATCACAGGCACATGGGTCTGCAGGTGGTACAGACTCCAGTCAGAAACAGCCAGACCAACTAATATCAGTGACAATCAGATGGCAAGAGACAAGCCCAAGAACCTAAGCAACAGAAACCAAGACTAATTGTCATCACCACAACATTGTTTTCCCACCATAACAAATACTGGATAACCCAATAAAACAGAAAAGCAAGATTTGGATTTAAAATCACATCTGATGATGATGATAGATGACTTTAATAAGGACATAAATAACTCCCTCAAAACTATACAGAACACATGTAAACAAGTGGTAGCCTTAAAGAGGAAACAAAAAAGTCTAAAGGCTTACAGAAAAACACAAAGAAAGAGGTGAAGAAATTGAAGAAACCCATCCAGGATCTAAAAATGGAAATAGAAACAATAAAGAAATCACAAAGAGAGAAAACTCTGAAGATACAAAATCTAGGCAAGAGATCAGGAGTCATACACAAAAGAATCATCAACGAAATAAAAGGGATTGAAGAGAGATTCTCAGGGGCAGAAGATTCAATAGAAGACCATGAGAGAGTGGCCAAGGAAAGTACAAAAAAAGCACAAAGCTTCCAAGCCACAACTTCCAGGAAATAGAGAACACAATGAGAAGGCCAAACTTAAGGTTTATAATTGTAGAAAACAGCAAAGATTCCAAACTTAAAGGTACAGTAGATATATTAAAAAAATTTTTGAAGTAAACGTCCCTGACTTGACTAAAGAGCCGACGTGAACATAAAAGATGCCTATAGAACTCCAAGTAGATGGAAGCAGAAAAGAAATTCCTCCCATCACACATAATAGTTAAAACCCCAAATGCACAAAACACGGAAAGAATATTAAAAGCAGTAAGGGAAAAAGGAAAAATAACTTATAAAGACAGATCTATCAGAATCACACTAGATTTCTCAAGAGAAACTATGAAAGCTAGAAGATATTGGACAGATATCCTAGAGACACGACATGAACACAAATGTTAGCCCAGGCTACAATATCCAGTAAAACTCTCAATTAGCATAGATGGAGAATCTGATATATTCCGTGATAAACCAAATTTACCCAATATGTTTTCACATAACTATCCCCACAAAGGATAATAGAGGGAAAACTCCAAAACGAAGAGGGGATCTACACCCTAGAAAAAGCAAGAAAGTAATCTCTTTTCAAGAAACACAATCTTAATTCCACCACAAACAACAAAAATAATAGGAAACAGCAATTACTAATCTCTAATACCCCTCAATATCATGGACTAAATTCCCCAACTCAAAGACATAGTTTAACAGACTGCATACTTAAGTAGGACACATTTTTCTGCATACAGGAATTGTACCTCAGTAACAAGGACAGAAACTACCTCAGAGTAAAAGGCTGAAAAAAAACTTTCCAGGCCACTGGTCCAAAGACACAAGCTGGAGTAGCCAATCTCATACCAGATTAAATAGACTTTCATCCCAAAGTTCTCAAAAGAGATAAGGAAAGACACTTTATAACTGTCAAAATAAAATCTGCCAAGATGAATTCTCAATTTGGAACACCTATGCTCCAAATGTAAGGGCACACAGACTTGTAACATAATCTTTACTAAAGCTCAAAACATACATTGCACTTCATACAATAATAGTTGGAGATTTCTGTCCCCGCCAGCGGGGACCCAGTTATTCAGGGTCCCGAAGAGGCTTTCTAACTGTGGGCCAAATGGGGGTGAAGAGAAGAAGGAGACCAAGCAAAAGTTCTGTTGTCAAGGTCTCGCTTATTGGGGTGAAAATCACAGCTTTTAAGACTTTCAGGTAGGGGGAGTGTCCTTTGTGAAACACGAAGGATGGAGGGATGAGGGTATAGGCAGTGATAGCTGGAGGCAAAGAGGTCAGGCGGTAGATGATGAGGTCAGGCGGTAGACACCGGTTGTTGTCTCAGGAGATAACTGGTATCTGCTCGAGCTGAGGCATCCCTTGAATGTTATCTTCCTGTGCCATAAATTCATGGGAGAGGCCTCTGTCCAACAATCTTAAGACTTATGGCAGTTGTCTTAGGGGTGAATATCTGTGGCCAAACAGCCCAGAGTCACCTAGCCACTTTGAGCCATGCAGTCAAAAAGCGGCTAGGTCCAAATCCAATATGGCTCCCTACATCTCCCCTGTTTTTCTTTTATAAAAGACCATTAGATGGAAGTAGTGGTCTGAGAGAGATCAGACATGCCTCACAGAGTGCCCAGCTCGGCCATGGCGAGCCACTCTTGCAGCTAGGACTGCACCCCAATGGCTAGGAATGAACTTATGCTGTAACACACCGTTCTGGGCTATACGTGTGTTTTTATTGGGGGAGAAACTGGGCAGAGGAGCATTTGACCGGCCCATACGTTTAAACGGGGTGTAGCCACCTCTCTGTTAGGATTGACCTCTCGAACCCCAGCCTTATCTGTCATAGGATCACCTTGTCACCCCCAAGGTTCCATGTCTTAGATTGGTCAAGGGTCAGAGGAAGTTGCCCGTCGCTGAGGATAGCTACATTAGATCATCTTCTCATTCCTCTTACTTGAACCCAGGGGCGAAAGAGTAGGGGCCAGATGGCATTAATTTAAGAGATTGTGGAAATTGAGCCTCTCCCGATAAGTAGTGGGCACCTCATCTTGTTCATTGTCTCTCTGGTTCTCCTTAGCTGTACTGGTCTCCAAGCCATGATAATGTACTAAAACAGAATTTCTAGGCAAAGCAGAATCTATTTGTGATTTAATAAAACGTTTAAGTCACTGAAAGGCCCAAGGACCAATGGAAATCAACAAAAGTAGGCCCAAAAGGGGTCCCAAAATTGAGGGCAACAGGGTAGAGAGCCATGGGGATATAGAAAACCAGTTTTTGTACCAAGACTCTTGTTGCTCTCTCTCTTTCCTTCGTTTTTCTAGGCTATCTCTCACCTTTTTTTAGACTGTCTTCTACAAGTCCAGTCTTATCTACATAAACACAGCATTCCTCTTTTAAGACTGTGCAAAGTCCTCCTTGTTGTAGGAAGATTAAGTCTAGGCCTCTTCTATTTTGTAAGACTACTTCAGACAATGAGGCAACTGAGTTAGCTAATCCATCTCTTAATTCAGCAATATCCTTATCTATGGCTTCACTAAGCTGGTTATAGTATTGATGGGAAGTAACAAGGGAAGCGATGCCAGTACCTGCACCCGCGGCCCCTAGTCCTAGGAGAACCTCGAGAGTGATGGCAGTTACTGGTTCTCTTTTTACCTTGGTGAGGCATATCCGAGCCCTTTTCCCAGGATTTAAGAAAAGTTTCTGGCTCATGTATGCTGAGTCTGGGAAATAATTGAACCAGCACACAGTAATCTTTAGTCTGTAAAAATTGAGATGTTATAACATATGTGGTTAGACCAGTGGGACATGCTAGATAAGTATACTTGGGGGCTTGTAAATATGTATTTTGATTGTCAATGATTACGGTATGATTACATATTTCTAATAATTGTTTAGGGGGGAGCATGTTCTTCCTGAGGAGGCAGCTTCCTATCCCTGAGACTTCTGTGATAGTGAGTTCTATGGTGTTCCAAGAGAGACCACCAGTGTTATTAGTATATGTGATGTTGCCAAAAGTGGCTATACCTTCATAGAAAGGAGGGTTAGCCGAAAAACACATCCAGCATTCCTCATAAATAGAAGTATTTGTCTCCTGTTCATGATATACCAAGGCAAGAGCTGAGGTGTTAAGAACAGATAAAATCAGGCTCGTGGGGGACATAGGCCCAACAGGTATGGTGGGCTGAAAAAGGGTAGCTGGAGAACTAGAGGTGTTAAAGGGCGGCTGAGTCATCACCCTGGGTGGCTAGGAACCCTGGCTATGCAATTGAGGGTTAGGCCCAATGGAGGCCTTATGTAAGTTGGGGGTGGTTTTAAATAATCTAATTTTGAAGGTTACTCCGGGGTCTCTATTGGCAACATACATCCGGAGTCCCCACTCAAACACCCTACACCAGTTTTCTGGGGTGACCTTTTTCCCAGCATCAGTAAAGGTTATTGTAAGAGGGTTGCACCAGCCCTTGGAAGGCTCAGTGTTCCGGCATTCCTGGGTTAGGGTACTGTTTCTGTTAGAATTTTGCCACCCCTTTTTTACTGTGATATAATCCGAAAAGGATGTGGGTTTCCAGTATGCGTCTCCTGTGGTTTCACACTCCCAGGAGGCACAATATAAATGATTCCTGTATCCACACTTATAGTTTAGGGAGCGATCTCTGTGGAATCGGGGGCAGATGTAAAAGTCAGTTTCCCTAATGTTGGTGTGTCGATGGACAGTGTCACAACCGACATATCTTTCATTAAAACTAGACCCATGAGGGGCTTCAATTAGGGGTATTTGTCTTCGAGGCCCCAGTAAGAATTTCCTCCTGCAGCTAGTTTACATAAATCTGGAGTTAATTGTGGCCAGGTGGGGTTAGGGCCAGTGTGGGAGGTGGTAAAGGCGGTATTTCTGGCCTCATTTGTAATTACCCAGGTGTAATTCCAAATCTGATAGGGACTTGACATTCCAGATGTCAGCACAGTTAGAAAGAGAAGTTTCAGTAGAATCCAGTAGAACTTCATTGCTCTGAAAAAGAAAACATGCATTCTTCTCAGGCGCCACCCTGGAATTTGTTATAAGGCTTTATCAATCTTGCAATTTGTTTGGAATTTATTGTAAAGCTTTATTAATCTTTCAGGGAGCCATCTGGCTCCCCCCTCTTTAGAATTATAAGTACAGGCGGACCCTTTTCCCCAGACTATAAGAGGGTCAGGACACTGCTGCTGTCCAGTTAGGGGGTCCTTCCAGAGAACGTGAGCATGATCCATCTTGGTTGAGGGGTGCCATAAGCGATCGGCAGCTGAACGCCCTTGATTATCCGAAGTTAAGAAATTTAAAACAAAAAGGGCATGAGATAATAAAAAATTTGCGCTGCCTTTAAGAGAATAAAGAGTTTCTTGGGCAGTAAGCTTTAAAGTGTATTCTTAAGGGTTTGATGTGCTTGTTCCACAATTCCTTGTCCCTGGGGGTTATAAGGTATGCCTGTAATATGTTTTATTTGAAATTGGGAACAAAATTGTTTAAATTTATGACTAACACAGCCAGGCCCATTATCCGTTTTTAGCATTTTAGGTTGTCGCATAACAAAAAATGTGTAGAGCATATGAGCAATAACATCTTTTGTGGCCTCTCCTCTGTGTGCAGAGGCACATATGAACCCACTAAAGGTATCAATGGTAACATGTACAAATTTTAGTTTTCCAAAAGATGGGACATGGGTGACATCCATTTGCCATATTTCTCCCGGGATAAGGCCCAATGTGTGGCTCAGGAAGTAGGGTCAGGCAGTTTTTACACTTTTTGATAATTTGTCTGGCTTGTTCTCTAGTAATTTTGTACTTAAGCCGCAATGTTTGAGCATTAAGGTGATGGAGTGAATGTGCCATCTGTGCTTCTTGTAAGGAATCACTAAGAGAAGCAATCATTGTCAGCCTAGTGGCTTTGTCAGCTAAATCATTACCTTTGGTTAAAGGACCAGGCAGATTCAAGTGAGCTCTGATATGGCCCACAAAGAATGGGTTTGGCTGGGCCCTTATGTTTTTTGTATTTCTGAAAATAGTTTAAAGGTAGGTGTTGAGGGTTGTATAGTAGAGACAGTCTCCAAGACTTGGAGAGCTCTGACTACATAATGGCTATCAGAAAAAAGGTTAAATGATTGATTTATTAATTTAAATATTTCTAAAGCACTATAAAGTTCTATTAATTGGGCAGAAGCATATGGGGTATTGACAGAAAAAGCTTGATCTTTAACAATAAAGGAGGCCTTTCCATTCTTAGATCCATCTATGAAAACAGTTAAGGCATTTGTTATAGGTTTCAGATGTGTAACCTTTGTGAAGACAAAGGGGGTAACATGGAGGAACTGTAATAATTTATCTCCTGGTAAATGAGCATCAAATGTTCCCTGATAAATAGACAGCAGGACTTTCCAGTCATCATGTCTGTGCTGCAGCCAAGCAAGCTGCTCCTGTGATTATGGACAAATAATAATATCGGAATCGCGGCCAAAATGGCGTGTAGCCAGCTTAAGCCCCAAGAAAATGGTCTGGCAAATCCAGGAGGGATAAATAGGAAGTATTTTAGGGGGGGTTGCGGGCAGGTGGATCCACATTAGTGGATGATTATCCTGCCATAGGAGGCCTGTGGGTGTAAACCTTGTTGCAAAAAGGATCAGATACAGTGTCTTGGAGGGGCTGAAATAACCTATGAATTGTTGGCTGATAGTCTGTTCAACCTTTAGTAGGGACTTTTCAGCCTCAGGAGTCAGAACCCTAATGGAATTAGGATCAGGGCTACCCTTCAGAATTGCAAATGGAGGTTTTAAATCACCGGTGGTTAGCTTAAGGTAAGGTCTAAGCCAATTAATATCACCCAAAAGTTTTTGAAAATCATTTAAGGTGTGTAGCTGCGATCTTCTAATTGTTAGCTTTTGAGAGTAAATGGATGTAGGTTCTAATTGGAATCCAAGGAACAAAAAGGGATATTGTGTCTGAATTTTTACAGGGGCAATGGTGAAACCCCTTTTTTGTAAGGCCAAAACAATAATTTGGGCTAGTTTTTGAGTTTCCTGTAAACAAGCGGAGGAAATCAAGATATCATCTATGTAATGGATGGTGTAAGCAGAGGGGAAACGCAGCCTTATTGGATCTACAGTTTGCGCCACATATCTTTGACACAGGGTGGGGCTATTAGCCATCCCCTGTGGTAACACACGCCATTGAAAGCGGGGATTAGGGCCCACATGGTTAATGACAGGGATAGAAAAGGCAAAGCGGGCACAATCCTCTGGATGAAGGGGAATAGAAAAGAAACAGTCTTTTATATCAATGACTATTTTATAAAAGTCTCTAGGAATAGCTATTGGAGAAGGCAAACCAGGTTGTAGTGCCCCCATAGGGACCATAGTTTTATTAACCACTCTAAGGTCTTGTAACAATCTCCAAGAACCATTTTTCTTTTTTATGACAAAAATAGGGGTTTTCCAAGGCGAAGTGGACTGGTCAAGGTGCCCTTATAATAATTGTTCCTGCACCAACTGTAGGGCCGCTTGAACCTTTTCTTGAGGCATGGACCACTGATCGATCCAGACTGGATCATTTGACTTCCAAGATATTTTATCAGCCTGGAGTGCAGGAGGAACAGCGGTCTCTATGAAAAAAGGTCTGCTCCTAAACCTCCTCTATCTGTTTTGGGCATGGGAGTCAAGGGTTCTGTGATTCCCTGTTCATTTCTACTTAATCCTTTTCCAGGGAGGAATCCTGTCCTTAACATTTGGTTAGTAATGACCTCATTGGGACTACACATCATCACCCCCATCTGGGAAACAATATCCCTTCCCCAGAGGTTAACAGGGAGTCCAGAAAATACAAACGGCCTAACTGTGCCTGTATTATTCTCTTTATCTTTCCAGTTCAGGAGCTTTGAACTTTGGAGTGTATCCTGTGTTTGACCTATCCCTTTTAAATGTGTGGCGGTAGCCTTAAGGGGCAGGTTGAGGGCCAGTGTCTAGAGGAGAGCACTGTTGTATCCGCCCCCGTATCTAAAAGGCCCTGAAATTGTTTGCCATCGAGCCAAAGAAACATCATGGGTCTTTCATCAGTTAATTTTTGAACCCAATAAACATCTGAAGAGCCAGGGAGGAAGAACCACGCCTTTACTTTATGAGGAACTGCCCCATGAAGGAAGTGGTAAAGCTTGTAAATCGTTGTCCGGCTCTAAGCGTTCAGGGCCCTCTTTGTGGCAGTGGCTAAAATTTAATCTCTCCAGAATAATCAGCATCTATTACAGAGGGAGGGATGACAAGTCCTTGAAGAGCACTCGAGGCTCGCACAATTATTAGGAAAACCATGCCAGGCGGCGGGGGCCCAAACTTTCCAGATTCTATGATAACAGTCCCTTCCTCAGGGGTTATAATCCTGGTGGTGGAGGAACACAGGTCCACTCCTGCCCTTCCTGCTGTTGCCCGGGATAAGTTGCAGGAGCCTGATGCTGCACTTGGGGGCATGTGGTCACCCATGGATAGGGGCCCCGTTGTGGGTCCCCTGCTCGTTTCCCTGGACTGCAGGGAGGGTTTGTCCACGAATGTCAGTCATTCCCTGGCCCAGTGACAGCCTTTCCTGCAGCGGGACAAACCCCCGGGGCAGTGGGCCATCCAGCAGGGTTGGGGGACTGGCTAGGTTTTGGGGTGTTGCATTCTCTAGCAAAATGACCGGGTTGTCCACATTTGAAACATGTTTTGCCTCTAGGGTGACCAGAATCTTCAGCTCTTTGGAACACAGCCCCAGTTGCCAGGCTGATAGATTTAGATACTTGGTGAGAAAAAGAGTCAACATCCTTGCAAAGTTTAATCATGCCTGGGATATCAAGGTCTTTGGTCTTGCCTCGAAGTGCGGCTCTGCACACCAGGTTAGCATTTTCGAGAGCAAGCTGTCTAACGAGAAGTCCTTCACTTTGATTTTGTCCTAGGATTCTTTCAGCTGCTTCTTGTAGTCTCCCTACAAATTGAGTCCCATGGATTATTTTGGTTAAGGGGGTGGTGAGCGCCCCTGTAGCGGGGACTTCTCTCCAAGCGGACAAAGCCGCCTGCGCTGTTTGTGCAAGCACGCCCGGATACAGCCCCAACTGTTCTTCCTCAGAGGCGAATGAGCCCCTCCCACATAGCTTATCTGCTGTCCAGGAAGCAGTTTGACTTAGAGGATTATTTCTGTTTCTAGCAGCAAGGATCTCCGCTCTATCTATAAATTCAGATTTCCAAGTCAAATATTGTGCTCTAGTGAGGACAGATTGTACCACCTTGGTCCATTCACTAGGGGTCAAATACCCAGACCCCGCAAGTCCTTCTAGGATAGCCAAGGTAAAAGGGACATTCATACCATAATTTTTAACTGCTGAATGTAATTCCTTTATGTGTTTAAGTTTCTTGTATACGGGACACAAGGTCCCACCCTCATTGTGATCAGGGCTTTCCTCTTCCAAATCTGAGGGTCCTCCTCATAGTCATTTTCTTCTTCACTTTCTTGTTCGTCATTACGGTCATGATTAGTAATATCTGGCTCGCGCTCATCTCTGGCCAACCTATTTAGTGTTCTAGTACTGTTTAACTCAGACTCATCCTTGGCCTGTCTGGCGCGTGCCCTAGTCATAACTGGGGAAGTTAGTTTTGGTTGGGGTTTTCTACCAGCCTTAGCTGGCCCTTTTTGGGCATACTGTCCCTTAGTCATGGTCTCTCGTAAATTCTGGATTTCTAATGTAAGTTCCCCCAATTCCTGCTGTAGGTGTAAGATATGTTTAAACCCAATAATTTGTGCTTGAAGTACAGTCTTAGTCTGAGTCAGTTCCTCCACTACTGTGACTGGTAGAGGTGCAGGTGGGGCTGACGATATAGGGGTTAGATAAGGTGGGAGACGGACAGGCCCAGACCTCCGAGTGAAGAAGTTCCAAGTCTGTTGTGGCTCAGGACCATATCTCTCTTTCTCATACCTGGCAGCTTCCTCCTCTAATTCGGCCTCGGAGGCGGGATCTAGACCTGACTCAGAGCATTTGTTTTTCCCAGAAAATTCTTTAACAGAAGGATAAATGGTTTTTGAATTTTTGGACATCTTGGGGTCTTCTAGAGAGCGTAAGGCTTTAGATGAGGGATTTCCTTCATCCCCAGGCATATCAATAACAATGGAAGGTCAAGGAGAATGCGGCTCCCCGTTTTCTTTTTCATTGTTACATGAGGCCGGCCTTGAGGCTTGTAAGAAGTCCTCTGTGACAGCTAGGAGGCGGGCACTCTCACCTCCTTCCTCAGCATCTATTATAATGTCTCTAATGATACCCCAGTAACTGAAAAAAGCTGCAGACACTGGGTTGCTGGCTTTCAAAAGTCTATTAATCTCCTGACTAACCTTATTCCAAGTAAGGGGGTGAATATCAGGGCCACTTAATATTAACCAAGGACATTTTTCATCTTCGAAACAAAAAAATTTGATTAAATCTTTTTTCTTAACTTTTATTCCTCTCTCAGTGAGTAAACTCTTGATTTCTCTTATGAAACAAGCCTCCTTAGACAATACCATCCCCATGGCAATCGGACAACAATTATTTGACCGGTCCTTACCTCCTTCTCCAGCGACGCATGAGCAATACAGCCTGAAGAGTCCTCAATTCTCGCTGCAGCTCTCTTGTCTCCGTTGTCTTATAGTTGGCCGTGCTTCGGGGTCCCTGTTCAGGTGCCACTTGTCCCCGCCAGCGGGGACCCAGTTATTCAGGGTCCCGAAGAGGCTTTCTAACTGTGGGCCAAATGGGGGTGAAGAGAAGAAGGAGACCAAGCAAAAGTTCTGTTGTCAAGGTCTCGCTTATTGGGGTGAAAATCACAGCTTTTAAGACTTTCAGGTAGGGGGAGTGTCCTTTGTGAAACACGAAGGATGGAGGGATGAGGGTATAGGCAGTGATAGCTGGAGGCAAAGAGGTCAGGCGGTAGACACTGGGTGTTGACTCAGGAGATAACTGGTATCTGCTCGAGCTGAGGCATCCCTTGAATGTTATCTTCCTGTGCCATAAATTCATGGGAGAGGCCTCTGTCCAAAAATCTTAAGACTTATGGCAGTCATCTTAGGGGTGAATATCTGTGGCCAAACAGTCCAGAGTCACCTAGCCACTTTGAGCCATGCAGTCAAAAAGCGGCTAGGCCCAAATCCAATATGGCTCCCTACAGATTTCAACACCCATATTCATGAATGGACAGATCATGGAAACAGAAACTAAGCAGAGACACAGTGAAACTAATAGAAGTTATGAACCAAATGGATTTAACTGACAGCTGTAGAACATTTCATCCTACTCCTCTGAATCAAGGAATGGTGGACTAGAAAGTTTATTATACTCAAAAGAGAGAACACAGAGAGGTCTAGGAGTATCTTAGATAGTCAACAGCAGACATGAACTTGAATCTTGTGGAGAGAGGAAGGAGGGGAGAAGCAACAGCCAGACCAAGAGGTAAGAATGATAATGAGAAATAAAAAAGTCCAGTTACAAAATGGTTGGATTTCATAAAGAATTGCAGCTGGCAGAATGACATCCCTACTCTTGGGCTAAAGGATGAGGTATGCCAGCAACATACTGTTACAGTAAGGGACTGAGTTCTGAAGAGAGAATCAGAAGGCCAGGTTTGCTTGGATTTGTTAAATCAGGTCTCCAAGCCATTAGTCCCAGGGTTTCAGACTTTACACTAGGGAGAAGGAGAAGAAAAAAATGATTTAATTATACACTCACATATTATTTTTAAATTTCAAAACATACTGTATGATCTGATATTTTTCAAGGATTTAAGTATGTACTAGTGTGCACCAAGTATTATATCTTATTTCTTACATTGTGTATTTTCAAACAGGAATAATAACTTTCCTCTTAGGCACAGTCACACTTTGTCTAGATCCTCTTCTGTTTGAACTATTGGAAATACAGAAATACTACTGGAATACTATTGGATTATAGATTTAAGTTCAGTTCTTTATTTAGGTTCACTACTGTTCTGATCTGGAAAATGCCCCAAGATGGCCAGTATGGAAATATACTGTCTAAAATTACTTCCCTACTCATTGTTATTGTGAACAACTTGAAAAGCAGAAATGCCTCACTTTCCTTCTTCCTCCTGCTTTTCTGGGCTGTGCTTATACAAGCTTCAAAGTTGGTCAGAGAACTCAATTCTTACTACACAGCTCCCTCTTTATTTGTACTTCCCTCATCCCTAATACAGGAATGTTGGACAATACTCGTTCATATGATCTTTTTCTCTTTACTGACAAGACACAACCCAGCTTGAAAGGATTTGCAGGACAGTGTTCTGAGCACTGGTCATCAGAGGCAGGAATAGGTATTCAAATCAATCTTAACTATATGACATTAGGAAAGCCTAAGCTACAGAAGATGTTGCTGTAAACAGGAAGATATCAAATCTCTTTAGAAAAAGGAAGAGAATTCTTAATTCCTGGGAAACATTGGAGAATAGAAACAAGTACAGGAATATAGCATCTGTGCATAAAAATGAAATTTATAAAGTAATAATCAAAATTCACTTTATACAAAGATAAATACAAGTGACTTTGAAAAACAGCAGGTCCTTCTTCATAGAAGGAATGGCATTAATAAGATAGTGTTTGACCTTGCCCCTGTTTGCAGTGTTAACTGCTAAGACCTATGTCATGGCACACCAAGCTACAGCTGATAGCATATGTTGTACAATTTGGGGATGATTTAAGTGTGTAAACAAGGATTGCGCATATCTCTATAATACAGGTACTAAAATAGGAATTTATTAACCACTGTCTCAAGTTCACCTTCTCAAATAAAATACCTACCAATCTACTTTTTTAATTACATGTATTGTACATTACATCATGTGAAATTACAAAATTATTCACTCTGCCTGAATCAGGTCCTTCTCCAGAATGGTGACACCTACAGATGCAACCCTTAAACATTGGTCTCTTATCTAGCTATTGCCTGCACTGTCTCACTTGACAGGAAATAGAGTAAACTATTTCTTCTGTTCTCATGTGTAGGTAGAAAAATTGGACAGCTCATTACATGAATGAAATGAACTAGTATAAAACACTGACTTGTTTTATTTATTTAATAGGAGAATTTAGGAATTTTCAGCAAAAGAATGCAAGGTCATTGCCCTGTAGAGCAAATGAATAGGATCAAGTCTACTTGAGTCTTAGGCTAGTCTAAGACCAGATTGTCTGAGAATCGTTTCTATAAAGATCGCAAGAACCAGTTCTCTCAGTATTAATATATCTCAGAAAGAAATCACTCCACATACAATTAAAATATTAACAAGAAAAGATCTCTTTTATGATACCATAGTTTCAGCTCTGTGTAATGCTCAAAGAGGAGCCAACCAAAAATCAATATTTTGGATTCCACATAAGCTGGGATTGATAATTTTCTATCCAGAAAAGGCCTCAGGTTGTTTAAATACAGTTTAATAAGGACTGAAATCTTACTTAGGCAGCTAGCAGATCTACCCAGGAAAGATCCCCAGATTCATTTCTGAAGTGCATCAGATCATTTTCAGTATGGGGTCCTGATTTGGAGTTCCCAGAGGATGAGAAACATAGAAAAAGGAGAAGGGAGAATCTAGAGCAGGTAGTTTCAATATAGAAGGTAGATACAATACAGAAGGAAGAATCAATACATCAGGGCCTTAGGTTAAGCTTCCAATGCTAGATCCCGGGCCGATAAGGGTTTGGAGTTTAAGAAGGAGCCATGCAATTCTCCATACATAAGGATGACGGCTTGCTTGCTTGGGCCTGCACTCAAAAAAAAAAAAAATCTGTCCTTCCTTTTCAAGGAGCTGTCACCATGTAGAGTCTACCCTTGAAGCGAAACTATCCTCATCTCAAAAACAATACAAGCTCCATATGGCAGACCTGGCCTCAGTGTTGGTTGTGACCCTATAATCTCACCTTGAGTATTTTGTTAGGGGCCTGTTCTTTGATATCAGCAATGGTCTAATGGCTGACTGTAAACCAGATTTGTACTCTTTATTATGGTTTGGACACAAAGATCTGGACAATTCTGGTAAACAAAGATATATACTGCTATCCTAATCTTAAACAGAACTGCTTAGCAGACTCCATACCTGTGAGGTGTTTATACCCAGTCTACCTCAGATACATTCTACTAAGTGTCACTTATTATAGCCGAAACTTTTGTAAATCTTTACATCATCAATGTTCCACTCATGTACAAAACGGCTTAATATTCAAGTGCTACCCAACAAACAAGATATGTTTTAAAATTTTTTATTAGATATATTTGTTTACTTACATTTCAAATGCTATTCCCTTCCTGGTTTCCTGTCCATATGCCACCATCCTCTTCCCTCAGCCTCTCCCATAGGAGTATTCCCCTCATACATCCCCCTTACTGCCCCCTCCCACAATTCCCCTGCACTGGGGATCCATTCTTGGCAGGACCAAGGGCTTCCCCTTTCACTGGTGTCCCAACAAGTCTATTTTCTGCTACATATGCAGTTGGAGCCCAGTTCATGTATAGAGTATAAAACCCAGGATTTCAGTATTGATAACTTGCCAAGTATATTTCTCAACACAAGCCGCCACCATAACGATTTGGGACAAATGCAGGTCCCATAATAAAGTCATTCAGGAGCCACGGTCAGGTATAAAGTGAGACCACAAAGGAACTCACAAGTGGCCGCAGTAGGTCTGGCTGCTGCTTACCATCCATAAACCTGGGAAAACCATTACATGTGTATCCTTTGCTAAGCAGCTTGTTCCTCCTTTTTGTGGACATGACCTTGCACTTACCATGTCTGCAGTTCTGAGCTTGCCTGAGCTCCACTCATAGCACCCTGAAGAGTCACTCAGAACGTACTGCACAGAAACACTCATAAATTCTGAATTACCAAAAGGAAGTTGCAGGCCTTGTACCAGGAGGAGCCTCCTCCTCGCCTGACTGGCAAGTCCCTCAAAGGTGCTGATTGGTTAGTGAATTTTGAGTGACATCAGCCTAACCCTTAGGATTAGAGGGTACTAAAGGGACACAGCATAGTGGGTCCAGCCTATGCCAATGTTTTGCCATACCTGCACAACCGCTTCTCTTCAAATAGCTTACCTGTCTGTCCTCCAGTCAATCAGCTGGCAGAATGTTAGACTCAAGATCCCTGCTGCTCAACTGAATGCTTCTACCCCATGTGGCTAGTGACACTGTGTTCACTGATTTGCAAATTTGGAGGTTGCCTGAGCTTAGATAATAGTATTCATTTGACCCTTCCACCTCTTCCTTCTTGATTTAATTGGATGGCTTATATAGTTCATAAATCAGCTTACAATAGAGTTACAAGAAATATTTTAGAAAACAATATTCTGTTTTGTGTCTTTTAGCTGAATTTAGGTAAACTGTAAATGCTTTGCACCTGATGGTAATGTGAAAAGCATTAGAAAAAATCAAGAAATATCTAACACATTATGGAGTATGCTGTATAATCAGCTGATCAGCCTCTGTGAATTAGTAAAATGAACACAACAACAACAAATTCACAGCTCCATTTGTGTAGTTTCTCCAGATGAACAGAGCTGATAGAATGAATATCTTATTATGTAGAATATGGATTTATTAGAATGGCTCACAGGTTGCAGCTCAACTAGTCCAACAATGACTGTCTATCCATGGAAAGATGAAGATTCCAAGAGTGGTTCAGTCCATGTGGATGTACTCTCCTGTTATTAATTAGATACCTGAATTTTGAAAAAAAATAGATTCTAATGACATAAACACAAAAAAGACACAACCCCCCCACCAAAAAAAACAGAGGTAGGGCCTTAGGACAAAGAAAAAGAAGTACTATGTTCAATGATCTTTATCTGTAGGATATCTCCACCAACTATGACCTAGATTAAAAGTGGTTCTTAACACCAAAAAGACCAAAAGCATACATAATTTTCCCTGGTCCAAAACTATAATTAAGAAAAAACCCTCAGAGTGCCCAAGTCTTGTGTTTTTAGCTAATTCCAGATGTGTTAAATTTGACTAACAATAATAGCAAGCACAACAGAAAGGGAGAAGAACTGGGAAGATTGTCTATTGTGGCACATAAGACAAACATAGGAGCCATTTCCAAAGCAATGCCTTTCTCCAAAAAAAGGAGCATTGAGATTTTACTCATGAAACCCAGATATGTTTCCACATAGGTTTGCCCAGGAATATTATTTTGTGTTCTGAACATGGTCAAATGTAAAAGCAGCAATATTTAAATGCATTCTTACCTGAAATACATTCAGAAACACATGTAAATTATAAAAATGTTGGACAGAAATTCCTGTGAATAGTTCATCTGGTAGTACAAGGCATTAGCAGAAAATCAAGTAAATGACACTGTGACAATAGATTGTTCAGGTGCCAGTCTTACCTTTTAATCATAATCTGTGATGTAACATGTAAATGTATTGATGCTAACATTTTCACAGATATAAAGGGTAGAGAACACAAATTTGTTAAACGTCAAGGTAAACTCATATTTTCAGCATAGATACTGCTCATAGAGGAACTGCTATTTTTCTGAGAGCTATCACATCATTGTATAACCATTCATACACACATAAAAACACTCATGCAGATAATCACACACATCCTCTCTCTCTCTCTCTCTCTCTCTCTCTCTCTCTCTCTCTCTCTCTTACACACACACACATTTAGGGTGAGAAAGAGAGACAGAGAGACATATAGTGACAGAGACAAATAGACATATATAGGCATAATATATTCCATGCTGAATAAAATTTACACTTGGGTGATTTAAATGCTGATTTCTCTTGAATTGTATTTAAATCAGAAAGGTGCATTTTAATGCTTCCACCAAGAATCTCCAATATCATGTTTGTGTACACAGTTCTTATCATGTATTCTCTGCCTTGTGAATAAATGCTGATCAACCAATACTGAATAAATGACTGGGCTAAATCAGAGATCAGTGTGGGAATACCACTAGCAAGAGGAAGGAGAGATGGGGAGCAGATGTGACATGTGGACAAATGAATTTGATCCACGGAAAAACGGTCTGAAGAGTCAAGTCAATAATAATATGTAAGTACCATGGGATGGGGAGGAAGCCAGCTCAGCATAGAAGGTAAGGATAGATTGTTTAATTGCTGAGCAATTGATGTGAAGTTTTAAGTAAATCAAAGTTTTGTTGTGCAGGTACTGGGGACAAACACAAGGTAAAGAAATACCTCTGCCAAATTAATACCCTGTTTACATATCTGTTACAATGAATTCATGATCACATATATGTATGTATGTATATATACAAAATTTGTGTGTGTGTACGTGCATGAGTGCATTTTCATGTGTTTGCATGTGTCTGCTCCACAGAGAGAAGACAACCTTCGGAGAAGCATGAGACTGGAATTATCACATAACCAGTTTCTAGGGATGGAACCTTAATCCTCTGCAACAATTCCTCATAGAGTTAGACAGCACAATTTGCAAATTCATCTGGAATAACAAAAAAACCCAGGATAGCTAAAACTGTCCTCAATAATAAAAGGACTTCAGAGGGAATCATTATCCCTGAACTGAAGCAGTATTACAGAGCAATAGTGATAAAAACTGTATGGTATTGGTACAGAGACAGGCATACAAACCAGTGGAATAGAATTGAAGACCCAGAAATGAACCCACACACCTATGGGCACTTGATTTTTGACAAAGGAGCCAAAACCATCCAATGGAAAAAAGATAGCATTTTCAGCAAATGGTGCTGGTTCAACTGGAGGTCAACATGTAGAAGAATGCAGATCGATCCATGCTTATCACCCTGTACAAAGCTTAAGTCCAAGTGGATTAAGAACCTCCATATCACACCGGATACACTCAAACTAATAGAAGAAAAAGTGGGGACGAACCTCGAACACATGGGTACTGGAGAAAATTTCCTGAACAAAACAGCAATGGCTCATGCTCTAAGATCAAGAATCGACAAATGGGATCTCATAGAACTGCAAAACTTCTGTAAGGCAAAGGACACTGTGGTTAGGACAAAAGGGCAACCAACGGATTGGGAAAAGATCTTTACCAATTGTACAACAGATAGAGGGCTTATATCCAAAATATGCAAAGAACTCAGGAAGTTAGACTTCAGGGAGACAAATAAACTTATTAAAAAATGGGGTCTAGAGCAAAACAAAAATTGACAGCTGAGGAATGTCGAATGACTGAGAAGCACATAAAGAAATGTTCAACATCGACCCGCCGGCCGTGCCGCGAAGGCGCGGGGACTCCGGGCGCCGCCAGGCCGCCCTCTTCTTTCTCAACAACATCTCCCTAGATGGACGGCCACCGAGCCTGGGTCCGGGAGGCGAGAAGCCACTGCCGCCGCCGCCACCGCCCACCGAGGCCCGCGAGGCTCCAGCGCCGCCGCCAGCTCCACCCGGAGGCCTCCAGGGGTTGCCAGCCAGGCCCGCGCCCCAGGGCCTGCTCAGCCCCACGACGGCGCCCGCCAGCCTCGGCCTGGACGGGCAGCGCCAAAGGAGACGAGTCACATCTCAGCGCTGTTCCCTTGAGTTTCTGGAAGACGCAGTGGGATGTGCCTCGGTGCAGAGAACCAAGCATGCATCTGGATCACCAAGACACAAAGGCTTGAAGAAAACCCATTTCATCAAGAACATGAGGCAGTATGATACAAAGAATAGCAGGATTGTACTCATCTGTGCCAAGCGGTCCCTGTGTGCAGCCTTCTCAGTCCTGCCCTATGGAGAGGGCCTGCGGATCAGTGACCTGAGGGTGGACAGTCAGAAGCAAAGGCACCCATCTGGCGGCGGCGGCGTTTCTGTCTCTTCTGAGATGGTCTTTGAATTGGAAGGCGTTGAGCTGGGAGCAGATGGAAAGGTTGTGTCTTATGCAAAGTTCCTGTATCCCACTAATGCCTTGGTCACACACAAGAATGACAGCCATGGCTTGCTGCCCCAGCCTCGGCCCAGCATTCCCCGGGCTCCACCAGGTTCAAGACACAAACCTGTGCCAACCAAGTCAACACCAGCTGGCACAGAACTAGGAAGCGACGGGGGAGATGCAGTAGAATACAACCCCAACCTCCTGGATGACCCACAGTGGCCGTGTGGGAAGCACAAGCGTGTACTCATCTTTGCCTCATACATGACCACTGTTATAGAGTATGTGAAGCCTGCAGACCTCAAAAAGGACATGAACGAGACCTTCAGGGAGAAGTTCCCTGAAGTTCCCTCATATCAAACTGACATTGAGCAAAATTAGGAGTTTAAAACGGGAGATGCGGAACCTTTCTGAAGAGTGCAGCTTGGAGCCTGTGACCGTGTCCATGGCCTACGTGTACTTTGAGAAGCTTGCACTGCAGGGCAAGCTCAACAAACAGAACCGCAAACTGTGTGCTGGCGCCTGTGTTCTGTTGGCTGCCAAGATCAGCAGTGACCTCCGCAAGAGTGAAGTGAAGCAGCTTATTGACGTGAGTGCGAGGTGTGCACAGCATGAGCAATCCGGTGGGTGCTAGGCGCTGAGCCTTAGATGGGGACCACAGATGGAGCTAACCCACCGACCCTTTGCTTCCTTCACTGCAGAAGCTGGAGGAAAGGTTCCGGTTCAACAGGAAGGATCTCATTGGATTTGAGTTCACGGTGCTTGTGGCTTTGGAACTGGCCCTGTACCTCCCGGAGAACCAAGTATTACCTCACTACAGACGCCTCACCCAGCAGTTCTAGCCCAGAACAGTGCACCCCACAGGGAGCCTGCTTTGGCAGGAAGGCGAGTAGCTTGGCTAGAGCACTGACTAGTAGTGTCCCTGTCCTTCCTCTAGTAACTGCACTGCCCCTCAGCCCAGGGCAGCTCTTAGCTTCCCTTGGAAAGAGGCACTGCTCTTATTTTGGAGTGCACCCCATCTTCACCTTGAGGCCCTGTTGAGGATTTTCCTGAAGCAAATGAACAGCGTGGGGCTCGGTTTGCTTTTCATGTGCCTGAGACCAGCCTGGTTTATGTTGTCAATCCTGAGGTCCAGCTTTCATTTTGCCTAGCCATGAAACCATTCCTGTAGAGACCCAGGTGTCCAGACCTTCTGAACATACTGGAATTGCCAGGCTTCTGTCTCCTGGTGCCTCCACCCAGGCAGAGCTCCCCCATCAGCACTTTTTTTTGTCAAGATGCAGGAAAGGGCAGTCTGCTCACACTGGACCTTGTTAAAGCATCTGCCACTGTGAAACCCCTGTGCCACCACATACAGTGTTTGGCCAACACCACCCACCCCAACCCCTGCCTCCGCCAGCACTTATCCCTCATGTACTGGACCATTTAAGACAACCGCTGATCATGGGCTCTTGACTTTCCCAAGCAATATCATGATGGAGAAAAGGTATTAACTTGAGATTTGGTTTCTATAACAGAAAAGACGGCCCATTAAGGCCTGCTGCTGACTCTGCACCACACTTGATCCTCAAGCAGGAAGGTACTGACCCTGCCACCTAACAGCACATCAGTGACTCCTCACAAGTAGATGCCATCCAGGCCAACTTGCCTGTGTATTGACTGTGCCACTGTCTTCCTGCTGGCACCAGACAAGAGCCATCCTCCACCTTCCCAGGCCTGTTATTCCCCACAACTGGTCACCAGCCTGGCAGATGCCATTCCCACTGCTCTCAAGTGCTTGGTTCCACAGCTACTCATCCCAGAAATGCTTACCCTCTCAAGCCTGACACCACTCAACTACCTAATGGATGTTAGTAGCTTAAACAGAGACCTTGAAGGATAGTAAATTCTAGCCTTCTACCCTGCCCATGCTTATGCTGGTGTAAGCATGCTGTCCTTAGAGCACCTGGGTGCCATCTGCAGACAGTGATGTCTTACTTAAAATGAACTTTAGATACAGCTGACTGGTCGGCTATCCTTGGGGGTGATACCCTGGTAGCTTATTCTAGTTATGTTAAAGCTGGCAACAGTGATAATTTAAGCTTCTATATTTATGATCTTACCAAGCTGGTGTGCTGTTAGTCCTTCCCTCCTTGCCCTCAATAATGCTAAGAGCTGCTGACATGTGGTATGATAAGCACTGTTACAACAAAGCCAACCTTTAAACCAAATGACAGGCTAAACACAGTGTCTGTCCTAGACTAAGTCCAGAAATCTGAGGTGTGCCCACGGTGTCCAGCTGGACTGTGACCCAATGCCACAGACCTGGTGCTGTACCTTCAGCACTCAACAGGCACAGCTGTGTGTGTGACCTCAGAATGCTGCTTATGTATGTCCAGCAGGTTCTGAATGGAAGGTGTTAAATGTTTTTGTTAAAAGTAAAACTTGTTTTTGCAACATAAAAAAAAAAAAAGAAATGTTCAACATCTTTAGTCATAAAGGAAATGCAAATCAAAACAACCCTGAGATTCCACCTCACACCAGTAGGAAGGGCTAAGATCAAAAATTCCAGTGACAGCAAATGCTGGCGAGGATGTGGAGAAAGAGGAACACTCGTACATTGTTGCTGGGATTGACGACTGGTACAACCATTCTGGAAATCAGTCTGGAAATTCCTCAGAAAATTTGACATTGTACTACCTGAGGACCCAGCTATATCTACCTCTCTTCAACATATACCCGAAATATCCTCCAACATATAACAAAGACACATGCTCCACTTGTTCATAGCAGCCTTATTTATAATAGCCAGAAGCTGGAAAGAACCCAGATGCCCTTCAACAGAGGAATGGATACAGAATATGTGGTACATCTACACAATGGAATACTACTCATCTATGAAAAACAATGACTTTATGAAACACACATACACACACACACACACACAAACCCTAAATGTTTTATTAAAAATACATCTCATTTCTTTTACATTATCTAGGTACTCTAGGTAATCTCTTGTGATGACATACTTGAAGATGAAGTACCAAATGGTACCTATTTGGAACCTGAAGAAGAACTGAACATAAAAAATATGTACATATCTATAACAATGAAGATATGCTGTGAGAAACACAGTTAGTTGCCGATTATCCTATGTTTTACCATCTATGGGATACATGAAAATGCTGTTTTGTATACATATGAAGTATTTAATGATTCTTACATTCTTTTTTTAAACATTTTAACTTTAACATTGTTAAAATATGTTGACCAAACAGGACACATTCAAGTGCATCTACATTGAAGTGTATCTTCTATGCTATAACTTGTATTCAGTAGGCTGACACGTAAAAATCAAGATGAAAAATGTTTCCTTGACTAATGACTGGCATCCAAGTGAGGATACATAACAAATCACAATATCTGAAGGGAATTTGTAACACTTCTCTGGTCACATCACATGTGACCCTACTCCCCTCTAAAGGCAAGGCTAAATTTTATTGTTCTATAAGTTGCTTTAGACATTGTGTTTTATCATATCAACAGATAATGCAATAATACACGTCTAAAATGTTTTACACCTGGTTGAGAAATTTTATGTAATTGAAGAGAAGTACGATTACAATTTTTAAGAAAATAGGATCATCACATCATACATCTTCAAAAGATTATCAACACATTGTTTCTCCTGAAAACTAATCTTGTGTAACTGAATGTGTGTTTTCTATAGATCATACCAAACCCTTTATAGTCATAGATTCCCTTCAGTGTAGTTCATTAAGTCCTTTTAGACTAATGAGATATACAAAGAATATGAGATTAATTATACACTGAACATTTTAGTCTTGTATTAACAATAATTAAAGTGCAAAATATTACCATAGCCACTATAAATATGGATTTATTCGCTGTATGACTTTTTCTGATGATATTTGAGAATAATGCTACAGGCAAATGATTTACCAATTGCTTATTCGTAGGAATCCTGTCCAGTATTTATTATGTATTTGTTCATAATTGTGTTATAAAAAGGTTTTTACACATTAATTACATTGGTAGGGTTTCTCGTCAATGTCGTTATTTTTTTACTTATTGAAAAATGACTGATAAGCAAATGCTGGGTGTAATGGTAGTTGGTTAATATCCTCTTCTGTCTGGTGACAACTGCATAAGTTTACTAATTAGAACCACCTGAGTATAGCAATTTTCATCATCTCAAATGCAGGATTCTTGTGCAATTTTGGAGCAGATTTAACACAAGTAGCATTAGAACCAATCCATATTTCACACATTTTGCCCAGAAAAAAGGTGTTTCATCTCAGATATGCATTGAATATTGTTATAACAGTTATATGTATAGGGTATGATATACACTAACAACCTCCAGTTCTTCAATTTTTGCAATATACATTATGTTAGCATCTATCCCAGCTTACAGAGTTTACAATTCTATACCTGAATCATGTTTTTATTTTAATTTGCATTACCATCTGAAAACCATCCTTTCAAATCTGCATCATTTTTCTCAATGGTAAATAACTTTAGGTTTTATTTTGAGGCTTTAACAAGTCTTCAACCACAACAGACATCTGAGTAGCAATGTATTTATGTGAAGCAAAAAAACATAGCTTACAAAACTTAAACTGCAGATAAGGCTGATTACCTGCATGTCCCCATATTCCTCAAAATGGTGGAACATCTGTCTTCAGCCTTCTGGCCCAGAATCTTCTGACAGACTTAAAGTAACACAGGAATTCTTATGAAAGACTAGAAATTTCTGTCTTGGCTGAACCAAGCTTATGACTCTTGTGCACCTTGTGTTCTTTCCTGGACAGTATTTTTGTCTGTAGATGAATTAGAGCAATTCTCACCCAATGGCTATCACGACAAACATGGAGCAACTCCATATAGAGATTATGATGCTCAATATCCTCTGTAAACTGTGATGGGGGTATTTTCAGGAGCTGACATGTCTAATAGTCAAAATTCTTATAATGTTGAAATGATAACTAACGCCAGATTCTGTGGATTGCTGATGTTTTTCAAGACAATCTATAGATTAAGTATGTCTGAATTGTTAAATGTTTTCTTCTCTTAGCTATTTCTATTTGAATAATATAGAAAACAATTCATCATAACTAAATCAGAATCTAATATAATCATCCGTTTACTATTTGTCCCTTAAATAGCATAAATTAATGATTTTAAACAGTATGTAATAGCATGTACAGAAGGACTGGATCTGAGGCTTGTGTTGTTAAATGAGTGGGATAGGTACAATGCTTAAGTATAAGTAATAATATTAATTTCAAATTTTAAAACAAGATATATATTAATACTAATGAAAATATTAAAATTGTATTAATACATAAATTCTGTACCAATGCGAGTATTTATAATTCAAATTTGCAACAAATACATAGATTCCTATCCATGTATGTTTATGAGTATACAATGGTTTGTTCAATATATTTAGTTATCCTTCCCATTTATTTCCTCCTTGTTTTAAAGTAAGACCATTTCAAAATTACCCCTTAAAATAGCATCCTACAAATTACTTATAAAACCACCATAAACAGACACCCAAAACATGGGACCAGTGCTGGGAGCCAAGCACGCTTAGTCTCAGGAATTCTTCTCAGGAATCCTCTGCTCATTATATGGCCCCTTTGTCCAGAAAAATTAAGCCAGTTACAGCCTCCAGCCGTGGGACACCTAGACAGTTGTCTGTTCTTATCACTGTTACAGCCTCTGCCTCCAGCTCTCTGTTCTTATCAGTGTATACCTGAAATTTATGGTTTAAGGGTTATACAGAGGGTGGTGGCAATGATGGATTGTCCTGAGTAGCCTTCCTCCCTCCTTGACTTTATAAGCCACTGTTTTCTAAAATAAAATTTGAGAGCTTGAACAGAACACAGACTTGCTTTCCTTCATTGCACCTCCTGTGCCCCATTTTTTTTGCCCCTTCCCAGGTCTACTCTGAACCCCTGCTGGCCAGAGCAGATCACAATGACTATTCTCCACAAAATCTTCCTGCTGCATTGAGGAACTAACTTTTTAAAGGGGATGGAAGGGGTAGGAAAATTATAATAAAATATTGGTTAGAATTAAGAAAGCTAGCTTTACCATTTGTTTTCCAGTCTCTGCACGCTTGGAAGACTCAGGGTTTGACTGACATTCTGACATTCTCAGGCTGCAGCCTGAGAAGGCAGGCAGCCTTCTGAGAAACCTATCTCTTAGTACAACAGGGGCTTCCAGCACTTCTGAGCTCAAACATTTTGAGTCAGACAGAAATCTTTCAGAAGTGCCCATGGAAAACCCCTGCCACCCAGCTTGCCTGTGTCAGCTTGGGGGACTTTGCTGTGTCCCAGCTCATGCCATGAACCCCAGAATTATGCCAAAGTTTCAGCATATCATTTTTTGTAGTTCTGAACCTGCACAGCTTGGTAAGGACCAATGTGGCTCCAGAAAAACGAGTGACTATGCTAACAATCCAATTTCCCCCAAGAAATTAGGAAATCTCACATCATGGCCTGTGTTTTCCATTTGGGAATTTCCAATTAATTTTTAATACCTAAAATCAAGCCTACAGGTGAGACACATTGTGCAGAGAAGGTTGGTTTCTGTGCTCTACAACTGGACACCACCTGCCTGAGTTCTTGGCTGCTCTAGAAAATGCTATGGCTTCTCAAATGAAACACAGACACACAGACACACCAACACACAGAGTGCATTAGAAACCAATCCTGAGAGACACAGCCATAATATGGCAAATACATAGGTGAATGCCAGCAGCAAACCACTGAACTGAGAACGGGATCCCTGTAGAAGGAAGGAGAGAAAGGACTGAAAGAGCTGAAGGGGCTTGAAACCCCTTATGAACAACAATACCAACCAACCAGAGCTTCCAGGGACTAAGGCACTACCCAAAGGCTATACATGGACTGACCCTGGGCTCCAAATTCTTAGGTAGCAGTGAACAGCCAAGTAGGGGAACCAGTGGAAGGGGAAGCCCTTGGTCTTGCCTAGGCTGGACCCTCAGTGAATGGAATTGATGGGGGAAGGGTAGTAATGGGGGGTGGATGTGGAGGGAAACACCCATGTAAAAAGGGAGGGAGAGGGATTAGGGGGATGTTGGCATGGAAACTGGGAAACGGAATAAGATTTGAAATGTAAATAAATAATACCCAATTTAATAAAGATGGGAAAAAAAGAAACCAATCCACAACAATTGGGAAGAAGCAAAAAAGAAACAAATAAGCACAATCCCTAAGTATTCCCGTTTTGTTATCACCTCCCATTTAATCATATGGTGAACCTAACTTCAAGTTCCTAGGCAGACAGGAGTTGTGGACTTCCAATTGGTGCACCACCTTCCCTTACTCATATTTTATTTTTTTTAAAAACACGACTGTCACTAAAAATGCCCTCTGCCATTTATTTGTGTTCCTCAAAATATAACATTATTTTCTTACCACCATAGAACAAATGAATATCATTGATTAAACTATACCACCCACATCCTAAAACAGTTGACACTGAAAACTACATGAACACCTACAACTCAAACCTGTTTGGTGGAAAAATGTAGGTGAACTTGGCACAGATGTTTCTGTTTCCTCTTAGTTTTTTTATTTATTGTTTAAACTTTTTTTCACAGTCCTGACTTATGCCCCTCCCAGGTAACCCTGTGAGAGTTAAATACCCTACACCTCCTTCCCCATCTCCAAGAGGATGTCCCCATCTCACCATCCCACTTTCTGTGGCCCTAAGTCTCTTGAGGGTTAGGTGTATCTTCTCTGAATGAGTCCAGACACAAATGTCTTCTACTGTATGTGTTGGGGGGTCTCATATCATCATGTGTATACTGCCTGGTTGGTTGCTCAGTGTCTGAGACATCACAGCAGTCCAGGTTAATTGACACTGCTGGTATTCCTATAAAATCACTCTTCAGGTTCTTCCAGATTTTTCCTTATTCAACTACAGGAATCACCAGTTTCTGCCCATTGCTTGGGTGTAATTGTCTCTGTCTGACTCTTTTAGCTGCTTAGTTGGGCCTTTGAGAAGGCAGGTGTCATGCCCAACCTCGACCAGCAAGGAAGACACAACCAGCGAAGATCTTCTTCAAGCAGATTTACTCAGGAACCTTGATACAATCTTCTGACCCCGGGAAATCCCCGCACCACACTTAAATAGCTAGCGTTGGCCAATCCTAGCAAGCTACGTGGGGACAGCGGATAGGTTGTACTATGTGGAAGCGACCAGGCCAAGCAGGAACAGCCAAATAAGGACTTGTTTTTCTCAAGGACTTGTTTTTCTCAATGAGCGGAAGGCGGAAACTGGACTTGTTTTTCTTAATGAGCGGAAGGCGGAGACCGGCGCCATCCCCGGGGCGCAGAACCTCGAAGCTCCCTACAGTTCCCCCTTTTTTGTTTTATTGGCACCCAAACGACACTGGCATATACTGAGCGCGGCGACGCCCCCTGTCTTAGGATCGTCCCTTCGTGTACCCGTCATAGGATTACCTTGTCATCCTCAAGGCTCCATGTCTTTGGTGAGAAGGGAAGTTGCCCGTCACTGAGTAGGGTCACTCGATATGCTCAGGGATGATGGAATATGCCAGGGGAAACAGGGCCCAGTATAGTAAGGATAGCTATATATCTTATATGACTGTTAGCCACGCCTAGGGGGACTGTCCTGCCTCAATGACTGCAAATGCCTGCACGACAATGGCTGCATGCCGCCTCTGTATGAACGTCATCCTGCACAAACACCACAGACTCACTAGGGAGACCAGCAGCAAGAGTCCAGCTAGGGCTCCCATACCTGCCCACTCCCTCAGATGATTCACAGCAGCAGCAATCCAAGATGACAATCCCGTAGCCAGTCCAGCATCCGTACATGTGGAATTCATGGTCACGATGGCTACATGTAGCTCATCCACTAAGAAATTGAATTCTCCTGTCCAATTGCCTAGAACATAACTTGAAAATTTTTAGCCAAATTAGAGGAGTGGTCTCAAAAGTCATGATGTATTGGCCTGAGTCTCGGGAACACCGATAGTATCCCCCACCGGGACTCCGTTTGGACCAGCACTTGGGTCACACCGAGAAGTGTCAGCAACAGCAGGATCTTCATTCTTGTTGCACCTCCTGGTCAATCTTTCAGGGACCCACAACGGATCTTGCCGGTCCTGAGGAAACACACAAACAGACACTCTCGCCCACGCCAACACGGGATCTGGCCCATGCCATAAGCCAGTGATCACATCTTTCCATTTCACATAACCTTTCAACATGCCCGCCCGACATTGATGTTGGTCAGCGGCAGAAAGGCCATCATCATCCAAAATTAAAAAATTAAGAGTAAAAAGGGCCAAGAATATCTGTTCCTTGGGGGTTCTACCATGGACTTTTTGTTTAATTAGGCATTCCTTTAATGTACGATGAGCTCGCTCAACAATACCTTGTCCTTGGGGATTATAAGGCAGGCCATGGCTCAACTGCACATCCATCTGTTTGCAAAAGGATTTGAAAGATTGGGCAATGTATTCTGGGCCATTATCAGTTTTTAAGTGTTGAGGCCTTTCCCCAATGTTATGTTCCAATAACATTGCGTGCCTTTTCTCCACTCATAGGGGTAGCATGAATGACACCTGAACAAGTATCCACAGAAACATGAATGTATTTAGAGTTCCAAATCCAGATATGTGAGTTACATCCATTTGTGAAATCTTTAGGGGTAGGAGGCCCCTAGGATTAACCCCTACACTAGGGGGATGGTGAAAAGTGACACACTGTTGACATCGTAAAACTATCTGTCAAGCATCTGCTCGAGACAGATGAAATTTCTGCTGTAAGGTTTTAGTAGGCACATGAAATGATGAGCTTAACAAGATAAACTCCATTCAGGTACATCTATCCACAAGATCATTTCCCTCACTGAGAGGACCAGGCAAACCTGTATGAGCTCTAATGTGTTGGACAAAAAACTTGTGACCTCTTTTCCAGATCAATTCCTGAAGTTCCCTCAGCAGCTGGCATACCGTGCTGCTAATTTTAATAGGGCCAGCCACTTCTAATATCTTAACTGCATTAACAACATATGATGAATCAGAGAGCAAATTAAAGGCAAAAGAACAATTTTTAAACACTTCCAGCACAATCTTGAGTTCAATTACTTGTGGAGAGCCAGGTTGATACTGACACAAAATTGGCTCTTGATGGTCAATCATATAGGCTCCACAGCCATTTTTGGATCCATCTGTAAAAATGTTTGGCACCCCCTGTATAGGAACACTGGAGGTAACCTTAGGAAAAATCACAGGATGTTCCTTAAAGAAGGATAGCAAAGGGTGTTTTGGATAATGATTATCTATCTCTCCATGGAATCCACAGAGTAATATAGCCCACTCATCCACAATGCCACACAAGATCTTCATCTGCTGACCTGTATAAGGCACTATGATCGAGGTTGGGGAAACACCAAAATATTGTATGCACTGTTGGATCCCATTCAGGGCTAATCGTGCAACTGCTGTAGGATAATTCTCTACTGATCTAGCTGGAGAAGCTCTGGGATAAACCCAAAGCAGAGGGCCATCTTGCCACAACAATCCTGTGGGCTGCATGTAGGTGGCTAGAATGCATAGTACAATGTCTGCACCCTCCTTCCATCGATGTAAAATTGCGCCTTGTAATCCTTTTTCAACCTTCTTTAAAGCTTCCCTTGCTTCATCAGTCAATTGTCTAGGAGAATCCAAGGCCGAATCTCCAACCAAAGTATTATACAATGGTTTTAATTCATAATTTGGTAATTTTAAATAACATCTGACCCAATTAATATCTCCCAATAATTTTTGAAAATCATTAAGAGTCTTAAGATTATCTCTCCTCAATTCAACCTTTTGGGGGATAATGATATAAGGGCTTACTCTTGCTCCTAAAAAGTTTACAAGATTGCCCTTTTGTACCTTTTCAGGGGCAATAACCAATCCTTTACCTTTTACCAATTTAACTAAATTTCCATATCCTAAATCTAAAATCTCTTCATTCTTCGCAGTTAAAAGGATATCATCCATAAAATGGATGCATCTCAGTGCAGGAAACTTCTGTCTTAACAGGGCGATGGCATTGCCCACAAAAAGTTGACACATAGTAGGGCTAATGGCCATACCTGTGGTAAAACCACCCATTCATATCTTTGATCAGGTTCTTCATGACTGCAGGATGGAACAGTAAAAACAAATCTTTCACTATCCCTTGAACAAAGAGGTATGGAGAAAAAGCAATCTTTTATATCAATCACTACAACAGGCCAACAGGCTGGCAGAGAGGATAAAAGAGAAAGCCTGCGTTGCACTGGGCCCATGATTTGCATCTGTTGATTAATAACTCGTAAATCATGCAACAGTCTCCATTTCCCTGACTTCTTTTTAATCACAAATATTTGGGTATTCCAAGGTGACACTGATGGTTTTATATGCTTCAATTCCAGCTGTTCATCTACCAGGGCTTTAGCTACGGCAAGCTTCTCAGAGGAAAGCGGCCACTGAGGAACCCACACCAGCTCCTCTGTCTTCCAGGTAATAGGAATGCCTTCCTCAGCGGCCCCTAGGAAAAGCCCAGGTCCTGATTCCTTTCTCTCTGTTGGGCAGTTATAGGGCTAATCCTATCCTGCAAGTATTTCCCTATTCCTTTACCGGGAAAATAACCCATATTTTTCATAATCTTTTGTGAAGTTTCATAATGTTCATTGGTCAATTTGAAACCCATGTCTTTAAGCAAATCTCTCCCCCAAAGGGAAATGGGCAAATCCAACACATAGGGTTGCATAACTCCTGAATGCCCTTCATGATCTCTCCAACTCAGGTGTCTTGCACTCATATCAGGAGATCTTGCATAACCGAGACCTTGTAATGTTTGAAATGAGGCCTGTACTGGCCATCCAGAGGGCCAATCTTTCTGAGCTATTATACTTCTATCGGCCCCTGTATCTAACAGTCTTAGGATCCTTTTACCATCTACCCTTAGCTCCATTACTGGGCGTTGGGCTAAACACAAGGCTAAAAATGTAAGGTCGGAGCCTGTGAAACCGAAACCCTTCTCTCCCCTCTCTCTAGACTGGGCTGCAAATCTTTCATGAAGGCTAGGTAAAAGTAATAGTTGGGCTATTCTGTCCCCAGGGGAAATGGCAGTAATCCCTTTCGGTGATTCTACCATGATCTTGACTACCCCGGTATAATCTGGGTCAATAACTCCTGGATGGACATGCAGTCCTCTTAAAGCTGTAGATGATCTCCTTATAAGTAACTGTACTGTGCCAGGCTCAAGAGGTCCTTTAAAATCAGTTTCTATCAACTGGACCCCCATGCGCGAGTCTCGCAGTGGAGCGGAGGTCCAGTCCTGCAGAGCCCTTAGTGGCTCTCCTTGGCCCCTTGGATGGCGAAGGGATAGCCATCTCTCGTGACTCTGTTCTACATCCTGATTCTCGACTGCCCCATATATTTGTGGGCCCTGGGGACGTGGGCCCCACTGTCCATATTTTGGACATGCTCCACCAAAATCCGAGCTAAGAGGCTGCCCATTGATGTCTTTTATCGAGCGGCACTCATTAGCCCAATGGTTCCCCTTTTTGCACTTGGGGCACAGCCCTGGTTGCCTTGGGCATTGGCCACTCCCTGTAATGACTAGACTTCTCCTTTCTGGACACTGCCTTTTTAGGTGCCCCTGTTTACCACACTTAAAACACGCTCCTGAGCTTCCTCCTTTTCTCTGCGTCATCTGCATAACAGCAGCCGCAAGTCCAGCATTAGTCAAAGGTCCCCCTATTTCTCTACAGACCTTCATCCAAGCTTCAAGTCTTATAAGGAGTGATAGCAGTTCGACATTCCTTTGTGCACTGTTCATAGACCAACTGTTTAATCAAGGGCATAGCAGTATCGGGGTCTCCAAAGACTCTCCCCACTGCTTCCACTAATCAGGCTACAAAGTCAGAGAATGGCTCCATAGGTCCTTGAAGGATCTTGGTGAGGTTTGGATTAGGTAAGGATTTCCATGCCTTTGTTGCAACTTCATTAATCTGCTGGTAAACCTGTCCTGGATACCCTGTCTGAGCATTGGCAAAGTGTCCCTGACCCAGCAGCATATCCCTATCCCAGGCAACCTGGCCTCCCCCCGCTGCCAAGTTAGCAGCAGCCTGTTCATTGGCAAACTCAATAAGAAAAGCTTTCCAGTCCAAATACTGTCCCAGACTAAGACAAGCCCGAACAAGGTTAGTCCAAATCACTAGGAGTCATGCAAAATCTGTGTAAGGCCTCAACCTGAGCTATGGTAAATGAGGCCGTAATGCCATACGTCTTAACTGATTCTGCCAGGGACTTGATCACCTTAAAGTCTAAAGGCTCATGATACTTTTGTTGATTATCATCCACATAAACAGGATAGGCCAGATGTAGTTCTGTGTGGACTGCCTTCCACACTTCTGGGCAGAAAGTATGCCCCTGGCTTCTGCTTCCCTCTTCTACAGGATTAAATGGAGGAGGAGCAGATGGGTGTTGTCCATGGGGTTCACCCTCCATTTTACACTTACTTCCCCTTTCCCTATGCTTTGGCTTTAAAGTCTGTCTTTTCACTTGTCCTATTAATTCCTGTAACTCATCCTCAGTATCCATCCCCTCTGTCTCTCTGTCTGTATCTGATCTTTCCGTATCTGTTTCTTTTGTACTTCCTTGCTTTTTCGATCTTTCTTCCTGGAGCATTTCAAGAGCCACATGTCCCTTTTCTAACACTTCCTGACAGCACCTCTGATCCTCCAAGCAACAACACATTAGACGCCAAACTGGGCAAACTCATGGTTTTAAGGTTCCTTGGGATCATGCAAGGTCTAAGTCTTCGCCTAGCTTGTCCCAACAAGCAACAGAAAGATTACCCAAGACTGTGAACCAGGGTGCAACGGCATTACATTCACTCAGAAACCTCTCTATGGTGCTCCTTTTCATCTTCGACTTTCTTGATTCAGACAGCTCCTGAAGAGCCAGAAAAATTGGGTGGGATTGTGAATTTCCCATCACAGCAATAGGCAAAAATGAAAAAGGAGGTTTACAAGCAGCCACAAAATAAGGAGGATGAAAAAGTCGATCAACTACAAGGCTGCCTGTTTTTACCTTCGGTTCGCTACTACTGCAAACTTTCTTGCTCACTACCCTGAAACTTTATAGCCGATAATTTCCTGCGGTCCTTATTGTCCCACCTTACCTTGGGAACTTTCCAGCGCTGCCTTGACTGCGAGAAGTTCTGATCTCCGTTTCCCCCGTATGGGTCACCACTTGTCACGCCCAACCTCGACCAGCAAGGAAGACATGACCAGCAAAGATCTTCTTCAAGCAGATTTACTCAGGAACCTTGATACAATTTTCTGACCCCGGGAAATCCCCGCATCATACATAAAAAGCTAGTGCTGGCCAATCCTAGCAAGCCACGTGGGGACAGCGGATAGGTTGTACTATGTGGAAGCGACCAGGCCAAGCAGGAACAGCCAAATAAGGACTTGTTTTTCTCAAGGACTTGTTTTTCTCAATGAGCGGAAGGCGGAAACCGGACTTGTTTTTCTTAATGAGCAGAAGGCGGAGACCAGCGCCATCCCCGGGGCGCGGGACCTTGAAGCTCCCTACAGCAGGCATGATAGGCCCCTGTCTGTAAGCATACCATTGCATGAATAATAGTTTCAGACCATGGTACCTCCCTGAGCTGGTACCATATTTGGACCAACCTCCTTTTTCTCAGGCTCTTTTCCATTTTTGTTCTTTCAAAGACAATTCTGGGTCAGAGGTTTTGATTGTGGGATGGCAGCTCTATAACATTCTGGCTCACAGTCAGTAGTAGGGTGTCTCACTTGTCACAGTTTAGGATCGGAGTTCATTTTCTGGCAATGATCCAAGAGCAGCATTATTTCAATAAATTTCGGTCATTTTCTTCAGCTAAGTTGTGTTGAATTTGAGAGGACCCCATTCCACAAAGGCTTTACCACATTTTTTATACACACATCTTTACAGTATGATTACTTTCATGATGATAAAGACTGTAGAAATTTGCAAATGATTCACTATGTTCAATGCATTCGTAGGTTATTTTCCCCACTCTGGGATGATGAGGATGTGTGATGACTGAGAAGTCTTCTCTATCTTAAATGCATTAACATAGTTTCTCCCCAGTATGGATTATTTCATGATGATGGAGACTATAGAAATTCCTGAAGGCTTCACAATATTAAATGAACTCATAGGATTTTATTAAATACACTGAGAACATTTCTCTACACTATGGTTTATTTTGTGCCTTTGAGTCTGACTGACATGTGAAGGCTTTACCATATAGCTTACATTCACAGGATTTTTCACCTGTTTGTCTTCTGTTATGTATTTGAAGATGATTGCAATATACAAAGGCTTTTCCCATTGTTTAGGGTTACTTTGACTGTGTCTTCTTTTATTTGCTTGGAGAGTACTATATTTTCAAAAGGGTTACCATATTCCTTATATACATAGGGTTTATATGCCGTGTGTATTATTTAATTTGCTAGGAGATGGTTGTTTTGTGCAAAGGTTTTACCACATTACTTACAGTCAGAGCATTTCTCGTCACTACATGTTCTTTTATGGATTTGAAGATGAATGTGATAGAAAAGGACTTCAGTACATTGATGACATTCATTGGGTTTCTCCACTGAACGTTTTGTTTATGTATTTGGAGGCCACTTCTTTGTGAAAAAGTTTTAAAACCACATTGAATACATTTCACAGTTTCCATCTTGTATGAAGTCTTTTATTATTTTGGAGATCTCTGCTTTGTGAAAAAGCTTTCACGCACTGGGTCCAGTCAAAGGTTTCTCTTAACTATATGTTTTTTTCCAGGTGGAGAGGTTTAATGAAAGAAGAAGAGTAAAAGAGAGGAGGAAAAAAGGCCGGCCATGAGAAGGTGGAGGAAAGGGGTGGGGAAAGTAGGGACAAAGGGGAAGAGCAAAGAATAAAAGAGAGCAAAGAGCAAGACAGGTGTAAGAGCATATATGCTCTTTTATGTATGCGAAGACCACTGATTTTTTAAAAAGTTTAACCACACTGGTTACATTCACAGGGCTTTTCCTCTTAAGTGTGTTCGTTCATGTGCTCGGAGATTACTCTTTCCTGCAAAGGATTTACCACACTGGTTACATTCAAAAGGTTTCTCTCCTGTATGTGTTTGTTTATGTTCTTGAAGAGACCATCTGACCGCAAAGGCTTTACCACATTGATTGCATTTATAGGGTTTCTCTCCTGTGTGCGTTCTTTTATGCTTTTGGAGATGACTGCTTTGTGCAAAGGCTTTACCACAATGGATACATTCATAGGGTTTCTCTCCTGTATGTGTTCTTTTATGTGTTTGGAGAGCAAAGCTTCGTCCGAAGACTTTACCACATTGGTTACATTCATAGGGTTTCTCTCCTGTATGTGTTCTTTTATGTTTTTGGAGATCACCAATTTGTGCAAAGGCTTTAACACATTGATTACATTTATAGGGTTTCTCTCCTGTATGAGTTCTTTTATGTTTTTGGAGATCACCAATTTGTGCAAAGGCTTTAACACATTGATTACATTTATAGGGTTTTTCTCCATTATGTGTTCTTTTATGTATTTTGAGACTACATTTTTGTGATAAAGCTTTACCACATTGGTTACATTCATAGGATTTCTCTCCATTTTCTGTTATTTCATACCTTTTGGTATGACTCTGGTATGCAAAGGGTTTACCATATTGAAAAAAATCAGAGGGTTGCTTTCCAGTAAAACTTCTTTCATGCCTGCAAATACAATTGGCACATGTAAATTTTTCTCCCATTGATTATACTCATGTGTCTTTTTACCTCTATGAATTCATTTCAAATTTGGTTTAATTCTGAAGAGCAACATAATCTTGACATAATATTAGTTTCTTAACATTCAAAGGTGTTCCCTTTCATTATGGGTTGTCTTGTATGTTTGAAATTTGTGAAGTAGGAAGAGCATTGATTACAGGACTCACATTTATCACATAATTTTTCGATAATAGATTATCCACATCTTTGAAGACAACATTATGAACATAGAGCTTATGCACTCTGGTTGCAAACATAAATTTTGCTCTCATGTAAATAATACTACATTTGGAACATGAACCAATGCAAACACAAAATTTCTAAAACCCTAGTTCTCATGAAGAGTTTCAGCTCTTAGAATTTGGAAATGACCCAATAGTGGTCGAAAACTAATTATTCATAAACTCGTACTACATTAAGAAATTCTACTCAAAGTGGGGTGTACTGAGCATCTTCTAACTGTTCTGGAGAAGAGTGAGGTATTTTGCTTCTTTCACTGTTCCTGTGTTCACATGGCTTATATCCATCCTGACACATAACATCCATATTAAAAGAAGAAAAACAAGTGAAAGAGTTCCGCATTAAATTGACACGCTTCAATTTTTTTTCCTCATCCAGATGTAGCACAGGGATTAAGGTTTCTCAACAAAACTATTCATAAATATCATAAACTGGCCTAGTCACTAAATTTAACAGTGTTATTACAAGTATACGGTTAACCACAGACTTACTATGCATTATTTGGTTATTACGAGGTTGTAAACATATACTTATGAACTAATAATGTGTTTCCTTTTTGCAATAGGTAAGAGATGTGAGATTGAACCTAGTGAAAGTTCTACACTCCGTTTCTGCTGTGCTTGATTCAAATGGTGACATATCTGTCAAGCTATTCTTTCTGTGACTTCCTAATTAAGAAATGCCTTGCAAACACAAATTAGATACCTGACATTGGCGTATGTGTTTTCTGAGATTTAGTAATCATTCATAACTTAATGCAGTGCATATTTCATACTGTTGCTTTCCTTTAAAACTTGCATGACATATTAAAGTTTCTTGGGATGCAATTTCTTATCAGCTTGCACATGACAATTACCTTCCACATCTTCTAGAACTTTTAAAATATTCTTCAGTAGTTTGTTCTTCCCAAATGTAGCCTAAAATATGGTACCAGAGAAATTATGTTACATTGTTGGAAATTACAAAACATTTAAATTCCTACCTTTAGTGAACTTTAGAACCATGACTGATTTATTCACCTCAGTTTTCCTCGTTTTTAAGTGAAATTACAAAATCAAATACAAATATTCAAAACCAGCTGTGCCTACATTTTTCAAAGTAAAAAAAAAAATAAATTCATTATATTACCTATAGCAGTAAGATTCCTACAGGTCTCTAGCATCACATGTTGGTAGAGACTCTTCTGAGAAGGATCCAGCCATGCCCACTCTTCCTGAGTGAAGTTCACATGCACATCATCATAGGTCACTACCTCCTAAAAGATCCAATACATATGTACATAATGCAACATGATACAGCCTTCCAGTCTCCATCTGCACCCATAGTTGGGGCTGTCCCAAAGCACTCCAGACCTAAAACTTGCCTGAAGAGTTGGTCTGTGAGGAGGGCTCTCACTCCTAAGTCCACAGGCGAGACTTCACTTTCTCTCTATGACTGCTCAAACAGAGACCCACCAGGAGTGCACAGGGCACTGGAAAATCAGAGCAGCCTGGGATGGGACGTTTCCTTTCACTACCTGCTCCCAAAGCAGGAGGTGTCCCATGGTTCTCTAGACCACAAACCTGCCCACAGAGAGCTGGACTCCTAGGAACACTCTCACTCCTAAGCACACAGATGGGACCCCACTATTTACCCACAGATTGTCCAAGGACAGAGCCTCTGGAAACTCTCCAAACTACTCCACAAAATAGAAATAGAAGAAACCTTACCCAATTCCTTCTATGAAGCCACAATTATGCTTCAACAGAGAAAGAGACCCAACAGAGAAAGAGAACTCCAGAACAATATCCCTTATGAATATCTATTACAAAATACTCAATAAAATTCACAAATCAAATCTAAGAACCCATCAAAATAATCATCCATCCTGTTCAAGTAGGCTTCTTCCCAGGAATGCAGGGATGGTTCAGTATATGTAATTCAATCAATGTAATCCAGAATATAAACGAACTCAAAAACAAAAACCACATGATCATCTCATTAGATATTGAGAAAGCATTTGGCAAACTTCAACACCCTTGCATGATAAAAGTCTTGAAAATATCAGGAATTCAAGTCCCATATCTAAACATAGTAAAAACAATATACAGCAAACTTGTAGCCAATATCAAATTAAATGGGGAGAAACTTGAAGCAATCCCACTAAATTCAGGAAGTAGACAAGACTTCCTTCTCTCCCTAATTATTCAATAGATTAATTGAATTCCTAGCCATATAAATTAGACAACAAAAAGGGGTGAAAGGGAATCAGATTGGAAAGGAAGGAGTCAAAACATCACTAATTGCAGAGGATATGTTAGTATATTAAGTTACGTCAAAAATTCCACCTGAAATTTCATAAATCTGATAAACAACTTCAGCAAAGTGGCTGGATATAAAATTATCTCAAAAATATCAGTAGCCTTTCTCCCCTCAAAGGATAAACAGGCTGAGAAAGAAATGAGGAAAACAACCCCCTTTACTATAGTGATAAATAATATAAAACACCTCGGAGTGAATCAAACCAAGCAAGAGAAAGGGAGGTATGTATGACAAGAAATTCAAGTCTCTGAAGAAAGAAATCGAAGAAAATCTCAAAAGGGGAAAGGTTCTCACATGCTCATGGATTGGCAGGATTAACATACTAAAAATGGCAATCTTAATGTAAGCAATCTACAAAATCAATGCAGTCCTCATTAAAACTCCAACTCAATTCTTCATAAATTTAGATGCAGGAATTTGCAAACACATTTGGAATAACAAAAAACCCAGGATAGCAAAAACTATTACCAAAAATACAGAAGTTTTAAGGGACACTTAATGATAGAGGTCAATTAATTCTGTTGGTCTACTTTTGAAGTTCTTATTACTTCCAGATTACTCAATTCCTCCTAGAAATATTCTAAAAAATCCTGGAGCTCCTTCCACTGTTTGGCCATTTTGTACAGCTGCAGTCTGGAACCTCTAAGAGGACAGATATGCTAGGCCCCTGTCTGTAAGTATGCTTAGTATCATTAATACTGTCAGGGATTGGTTCTTGTCCATGGGATGGGTCTGAAGTTGGACCAGTCATTGGTAGGCCATTCCCTCAGACCCCACTCCTTCTTTGTCCCTGCACCTTCTGTAGGAAGGAAGTTTTATAGATGGGTTAGTATGATCGTTCCTTCATTGGGAACCCTGTCATGCTGCAGGAGGTGGTCAATTCAGACTCCCTATCACAAACTCCTTGGAATGAGTCTCAGGTACAAACACTCTCATATATTCCATGGAGCATCTCCCATTCCTGGTTCCTGGCACATCCTAGAAAACCCTTCCCTAGGCTTCTATTCCTTCTGGAGATACCCTCTACCTCCTCACATCTGTCATCATCTAATGTGTTGGGCTTCCTTGGTAGGGTCACAGCAATCAGGACATTGGGGAGGCAGAGAAACTGCAACACTGCGTACATTTTTTAATTCTCCAGCGCCATTTACAGGCAAGCAGAATAAAAAATTCTCACAGTTTCTAAATCACAACAGCTTTTATTGCACAAAAATTTTAAAGGGGAAAGAATGGATAGAAAAATTAGAAAAAAATATTGTTTTAGAATTAAGTCAAGTAGCTTTACCATTTGTTTTCCAGTCTCTCCATGCTTTGAAGTCTCAGGGTTGGACTGAAGTTCTGTCTGAAAGGCTGATGAACTGATTCCAGTTTGAGCCTGCAACAATTTCTGAAATTGTTCTGGAAGCGAGTCTCTGGAAACAACACAAGGCAGGTAGCTGGAATAGCAGGACATCTCAGCTCTCCTGTAAATGATTCTTGTCAAGGCAGAATATTCAACAGTATATAAATCTGACAACCAAGATTTTAGTACTATTAAGATCTTTCCATGCATTGTGCAAGGTGCACAGATCAGCTAAGATGAAACTTTGCTCCTTGTTGAGAAGCTGAAAGAGAACTATATTTTTGAGTTAATTTGTTCAATAATCAATTGTAATAAATCTTCACTAATGCTGATTTCATTATGAATCTTAACTGCTACACAAACAGCAACATGTCTAATTTCAGCTGAAGTTTTGGGTAGAGACATTTTTATGTCTAGACCAGTTACAGGGCTGTTCCCATGTGGAACAATCAGCAAATCAGGTTTTCTGTACTGTTTGATCTTCTCAAACTTTCCTACTTTTTAGCCAAGACACTAAGGGTGTCTTCCACTGTCTTATCTGCTCCCTATCATCCTGGAAGCGGTCCTAAGCCTTTGCTTTCCTGCTGTGAGCTCAAATATACAGGCTCGCTCCCATAATAGCATGTCCTCAGTCCAGTAACCTCAAATCATCAATGGGATAGATTCATTCAATTAGCAGTCTCCTTTATCTTCAGCCTTGACCTCTTTTGACCTCTTTCCTGAGGATTTTTAATATGTACACCTAATTTATAATGACACATTTTGATAAATAATTCAAAACAATCTCAGTACTTGTTACCGTTCTTGGAGGCAGTGCTCCTCCACTACGTCCTTTCTTGTCCTTACATGAGAAAAAGGCCTAAGTTTATAGTATTTGTGTGGCATAAGGTTATTCTACCTATGCCCTGCTCTTCATGCACATTTTGAGACCAAAATACTCTGTGTATTTAACTATGCATACTTTAACTCTCCACTCTATGAAATTTAATATCTCTATCAGTATGGTTATCTATATCTATAAATATATATTTATACACCCTTTCCCTTTATATAACTTGTTACACATCCTTTCCTGTGGATTTAGCTTCAGTTAAATTCCCTTCTACGTCCTATATAAGCCTATTTGCAGATTCTCAATTGTCATAACTTGCCAAGCAATTCCAGCATTTTTGTGTAGCTCTTGGTCAAAGATCCCAAGTGCCTTCCCTGGCACAGCCTTTCTCAGATTTTATTTAAAGCATTTTTCATTCATTCTCCATTCTGTGGAGATTAATTCAATTTCTTATTAGTTGTTGAGATAGGATTTCGCTCTATCTTCCTGCCTTTGTTTTCTATGTTTTAGCTCAAAGGTCTGGATTACTTTATTCCAGGTATATTTAAAAACACTTAAACATTTACTACTATATCTCTTTTATCCTAAAAAACAATTAAACCAATATCATCTATCTTTCTCCTTTGCTTTTCTGATAATAGGAGGTAGGCAGCCTCTACAATCTACCACTGTCTCTGCCTTCTGGGCAACCTGTCCCTTAGTACAACAGTGGCTCCCAGCACTTCTGAGCTTAAGCTCTCTGAGTCAGACAGACAACTTTCAGAAGAGCCTGTGGTAAAACCCTTCAACCCAGTTTGCCTGTGTCAGCTTGGGGAACTTTGCTGTGTCCCAGCTCATGCCATGAACCCCAGAGTTATGCAAAAGTTTCAGTACACCTTTTGTTCTAGATCTGAACCTGCACAACTAGATGAGGAACCTGGTGGCTCCAGCAAAACCAGCAAATCTGCTAATAATCCATTTTTCTCTACCTCTTATCCCTCATCATGGCCTGTGTTTTCATGAGAATCTCCAATTAAGTTTTAATACTGAAATCAGGCTTACAGTTGAGACATGTTCTGTAGAGGTGGTTGGTTACTTGGCTCTACAACTGGACACTATGTGCCCAAGTTCTTGGCTGCCATGGCAAATGTGTATTCTCAAATGAAAGACAGACAGACAGACAGATACCTACACACTTTAATATGCATAAATCACATTTTCATATGAATAAATCAGCTCAGTGCCTGTGCTACTCCCAATTTCCACATCGCTAATGCTTCCCCTGTGATAGTCCTGACTGATTGCTTACTAAAATCTATATCCCATCTTTGATACTCAGAACCAACCTGGGGACACACCACTGAGGGTACCTCTGTCTTTCTCAGCTCTCAAATCTGCATCCAATTCCTTTCCTGGCTTGGTGATCCCCGTTTGTCCCCTTGCCCTTGAATCCAAGGGTGATTCCTCTATCCCTGCCTAGACATTGACTTCTGTCAATTTTATCAATTAGAACCAGCTGTGGATAGGGAATCTCAGCTTCTCAAATGCAGTAATTAGGAACCAATTTAGCACAAGAGTGCATTAGAACCAGTCCACACCAATTGGGAAAATGCACCAAACATACAAAGCCCCAAGTGTATTCTTTTCTTAATCATCCTGCATTTAATCCTATGGTGAAACTAAATTTCAGTTCAAAGGCAGAGGGGAGTTTTGTACTTCACATTGGTGGCCACCTTTCTTTACTCATCATTTTGTTTTTGAAAACATAATAACTGTCTCTGTCAAAGCCCTAGGGTATTTATCTTGTGCTCCTCAAAACATAACACATGTTCCCTAACACCAAAGAACAAATGCATATCATTGACTAAATTGTAACACCCACATCTTAAAACAGTTGACACTGTAAACTACATAAGCACCTACCCCTTGGGAAAATGTAGCTGAACTTGCCACAAATGTGTTTCTTCTTTATTTTTTATTTATTGTTTAATTTTTTTCATTACATACTTATCCCCCTCCCAGTCACCCTGACTGTTCCACATCCCACACCTCCTTCCCAAATCCCTAAGAGGATGTCCCCATCCAAACATTCCACTTTCTGTGGCCCCAAGTCTCTTGACAGATGCATATATCTTCTCTGAATGAGTCCAGACACAAATGTCCTCTACTGTACGTGTTGGGGGCCTCACAGAATCACATGTAGGCTGTGGAGTTGGTTGCTCAATGTCTGAGACATACCAATCGACACTGCTGGTATTCATGTGCGATCAATCTCCAGGTTCTTCCAGGTTTCTCCTAATTCAATCACAGAGGTCCCCAGTTTCTGCCCATCGGTTGGGTGTAAATATCTCCATCTGACTCTTTTAGCTGGTGATGGGCCTTTCAGAAGGCAGTCATGATAGGCCCCTATTTGTAAGCCTACCATACAATGAACAATAGTGTCAGACCTTGGTGCCTCCACTGAGCTGGAACCCAATTTGGACCTCTCTTTGCTCAGGCTCTTCTCCATTTTTTGTTCTTCCAGTTCTTTCGACAGGCAAAACTCTGTGTCAGATATTTGGATTGTGGGATGGCAGCTCAATAACATTCTGGCTCACAGTGGTCAGGCAGATGTCTTCCTTGTCACAGTTTAGGCTCTGAGTGCATTCTCCTGCCATGATCCAGGAGCAGTTTTATTGCAGTAAATTCTTGCCATTCTCATCACCTGTGTTTAAGTTCTGTTGGGTTTGTGTCGCCCCCATTCCACAGAGGGTTTACCACATTGCTTCTAGTCATATCTTTACAGTATGATTACTATCATGACGATAAAGACTGTAGAAATGTGCAAAAGCTTCACCATGTTCAATGCCTTCATAGTTTTTTTTTCATGACGATGGTGTGTGAAAATTGAAAAGAATTCACCATATTAAATACACTTACATAATATATCTTCAGTACAGATTGTTTTGAGTTGATGAAGACTATAGAACTACCTGAAGGCTTCACCTTAAATATGCTCACAGGATTTTATTAAATACACTCACAGCATTTCTCTAAACAATGGTTTATTTTGTGCCTTTGAATATGACTGAAATGCGAAGGCTTTACCACTTTGCTTATATCCACAGGGTTTCCCTCCTGTTTGTATTCTTCATGTATTTGAAAAATAATTGCTCATTCAAACACAGAGGCTTAATCTCATTGATTATATTAATAGGGTTTCTCTTGAGTGTGTCTTCTTTTTTTACTCTGAAAGTCCTGTGACTTGCAAAAGGTTCACCACATTTCTTACATTCGTAGGGTTCCTATCCAGTGTGTAAAATTTTATGTGCTAGAAAATGACTGTTTTGAGCAAAGGCTTTATCACATTAGTTACAGTCAGAGTATTTCTTTCTAGTACAAATTCATTTATGCAGTTGAAGATGATTGTGATGTGAAAGGGCTTCAGAACATTTAAGACATTCATAGGGTTTCTCTGCTGTATGTGACTGTTTATGTATTTGAGGACACTGCTTTGTGAAAATGGTTAAAAACCACATTGGTTTCATTTAAAAAGTTTCTCTCAGGTTTGTATACTTTTAAGATTTTAGAGAACACTGCTTTGTGAAAAAGCTTTACCACATTGGTTACAGTTAAAAGGTTTCCCTCCTGTATGGTTTCTGTTATGTCTTTGTAGATGATTTTTTTTTGTGCAAAGGCTTTAGCATATTGATTACATCGATCAGTTTTCTCTCCGGTATGTGTTTGTTTATGAACTTGGAGATGACCAATTCCTTTTCTCCATTATGTATTCTTTTATGCATTCGGAGACTACTCCTTTGTGCAAAAGCTTTACCACATTGACTATATTCATAAAGTTTCTCTCCCATGTCTGTTCTTTTGTGATTTTGAAGAGCACTGCTTCTTAAAAAGGCTTTACAACATTGTTTACATTCATAAAGTTTTTCTTCATAATGTATTCTTTTATGTGTTTTGAAACTACTCCTTTGTGCAAAAGCTTTACCACATTGATTACATTCATAGGGCTTCTCTTCATTATGACTTTGGGTAAGATTCTGATATGCAAAGGCTTTAACATATTGAATACATTCAAAGGGTTGCTTTCCTGTCAAACTTCTTTCATGCCTGCAAATACAATTGACACATGTAAATTTTTTCTCACATTGATTATATTCATGCGTCTTTTTATGTCTCTGAATTAATTTCAAATTTGGCTTACTTGTAAAGAGCAAAATGATTTTAATATAACAGCAATATGTACACATTCAAAGGTGTTTCCTTTCATTATCATTTCTATTGCATGTTTGAAGGTACATCGAATAGCAAAAGCATTTAGTATATGACACATTTATCCAATAATTTTTTATAAGTGATTATTCACATATTTGAAGGGAACACAATGAATAGAGACCTTTTCCAGTCTGATTGCAAATATGAATTTTGTTCTCATGTGGGGACTACTACTTTGCCACATGAACCAATGTAATAAAAAATTTTCAACAACCCTAGTCTTCATAAAGAGATTCAGCGCTTTGAATTACTACATCTCCCACTAATGGTAAAAAAAAAAACTAATTATTTATAAACTTATACCCCATTAAGAAACTCTACTCAAACTGAGATGTACTGAGCATCTTCTAATTGTTCTTGAAAAGAGAGAGGTATGGTGCTTCTTTCATTGTCTCTATGCTCACATGGCTTACATCCATAGGGAAATGTGACATCCAAGTAAAAAGAATAAGTGAAAGAGTTCCACATTTGATTCACACAGTTTTAAATCTTTTCATCATAGAGATGTGGTTCAGGGATTAAGGTTTCTCCAGAAACCCATTCTTGAATCTCATAAACTGTCCATCACACTAAATTTAGAGCAGTGTTATTGCAAGTATGTGGTTAACCACAAATTTACTAAGCATTATTTGCTTGTTTTTTTTTTCCATCGTAATTAACTTGGGTATTTCTTATTTACATTTTGATTGTTATTCCCTTTTCTGGTGTCCAGGACAATGTCCCCCAACCCCTCCCATACCCCTTCTCTATGGGTGTTCCTCTCCCCATCCTCACTCCATTAACGCCCTCCCCCCAAAAAACACTTTCACTAGAGGTTCAGTCTTGGTAGGACCAAGTGCTTCCCTATCCACTGGTGATCTTAATAGGCTATCCTTGGTAATTATGCTGTTGGAGCCCAGGGTCAGTCTTTGGGTAGTGTCTTAGTCCCTGGAAGCTCTGGTTGCTTGGCATGGCTATTCATATGGGGTCACAAGCCCCTTCAGGCTCTTTCAGTCCTTTCTCTGATTCCTTCAATGGAGGTCCCGTTCTCAGTTCAGTGGTTTGCTGCTGTCATTCTCCTATATATTCGCAGTATTCTGGCTGTGTCTCTCAGGAGAGATCTACATCCAGTTCCTGTCAGCCTGCACTTCTTTGCTTCATCCATCTTATCAAGTTTGGTGACTGTATACGTATGGGCCACATGTGGGGCAGGCTCTGAATGGGTGTGCCTTCTGCCTCTGTTCTCAACTTTGACTCTCTATTCCCTGCTGTAGAGGGCCGCAGTAACATGCGCCACCACTAGATGGCGCTGGCTTCCACTGCGCCCCACGTGGAAGGCCAAGTCAGTCAAGATGGCGCCAGCCTTCCCCATGCCAGCCGGCCCCCCTCTCAGAAAGTTAAATGTGCGCATGTGCAAGAGTGCCTTCCTGCCAGGTCTTTGCCCATTCCGGGGCGTGCCTGATGAGATCATGAGTAAGCAACCAATCAGGTGTGGATGCACGCTCGAGGGTTAAATAGGCGCGCCTAGCCGGCGCGAGGGGCTTCTCCATGAGATAGGAATAAAGGTTTACATATAGCAAGGATTTCTGATGTCTCGCGTGCTTCTTGCCGGCGGGAAGTTGCGCGTGGGATAATTGGTGCTGAGAACCCGGAAAAAAAGGCCACATCATCGCATCGTCGGCGCCACGGGAAGCCTCCGTTTCACGGAAGAAATTCAGAAGCTATGGAATGCAGGTAAAAAACTCTGAGAGACCATGGCTAGCCTTGATCTGCTCCAACTCAATCCCCTGCCGGACGCGGCAGGTGCCGCTGTGGTTGCTCTGGCAACCCTCGGGGTTTTTCTATTGACCTTTGAGTTTCTAGCTACCGCCAAACGGCTTTAGAGGTCGCGTGGGAACTGCTCAGCTATAACAGCAAAGCGGAGAGCGTTGGGGGAAGGGCAAGACAGTGCGTCAGAAACAGAGTTAGAGAACGAATTAAAGAGTTTTAAGGGAAAAAGTGCACTTAAGAAAAGAGACCCTCCCGAGGACTTTAGATCCGAGGGAGAGAGAGAGTGGGGAAAAAACGCCCCGGGAGAGAACAAGGGAGGAGATAAACAGAACACAATATTTTGGGAGAAAAATTTTGTCTTTATGCCTGTAAAAGGTGTACTGAAGCTCCGGCGCCGGCTCTCGGGACGCCGCGGCGTCCGTGCGCTGACGCGACAGCTTTGCAGAGTCATGCTGATCAGATTTGATCGAGGCAGACCGCCTGAAAATTTATTCAGGAGAATCAAAGAAAGGACATCTCAGTGCCCGTGCACAGCCTGATGGAGTTAATGTAATTGGGTTGTGAGTAAAAATATTCAGGGCTGTGTTTCACTTCCATACCATTGGCAAATGTCGGTCGTGCCGCTCAGATAATATATCTCAGTGTCTTACAGGAATTGGGTTTCAACATGTTGGTGGACTAGTCCAGGAATTGAGACATCCATCGCCCATATCGACTCCACCCGAGTGGATAGTCACCGTGAACACCATCTGGCTTTTTCCCTCTTTGTCTATTGTTTGTCTCTGGTGCACCAGGATGTCCCCGTGTCTGTCAGTTTATGTCTGTGATTTTTGTTTCTCGTTGTTTAAATGTTTTATGTTTCATGTTCAAAAGAAAAAATGGTAAAAACCTTATCTGCCGGTCGTGCACACCTTGACTTGGTTTTTTAATTCGTTTCAAAAGGAACA